>NC_135504.1:46484865-46784865 GCF_052857255.1 Amblyomma americanum | reverse complement strand
GGCCTTTATAGAGTTCACTGGCATTGACAACTTTGCAAAGGCTGTTGATTTTCACGAAAGAAAGGCGCACAGTTGGCTGCGTGGGTAAGTGGAGACCTCAATCTCGCTTTCGTGTACGTGGTGTTGGCTGTCCCCTCACCTCTTTCATTTCCCTTCTTCATACTGCCTTCTATCCTTTATTTCCGCTGCCCCAGCTCAGGTGCCGCCGATACAGTGATGGCAGATGCCAGGGTGAGCAAAAATCTTTTAACTTCCTTTTTATTATATTTTTGATTAAACACTTACTACTGTATGTGGCTTTGGTGTCCAATTGCAAAAGCCTGCTTTGATTGCGTTCCGCACATTGGATAGGTAGCGCGCCCTCCCTGCCGCCTGGTAGGTAGCATGCAGTGTATGGTTGATCGCGAGAGATTGATCACCAAATGCACGCTGTGGCCTAGCTATTGCTGCAGTGCCTCATGTCAGCCACAACGCTGTCAGCGCTAATGCACCCAGGCCACATCCCTCTCTCATCACCGCCATATGCATCGAAGCACCAATGAGGCGTCCGCATATCCAGGGAGCCAGTTATGCGCCCTTCCTTTGCACAAAGACATCGCCGTCTGGAACATTGCCAACGCCAACGCCAATGAACACAGTGAACGCCGACATCGTTAACTTTGTATATCTTGGATTAGCAGAGCTTATCTCCTTTAATTTTTTTATTTCTTTTTTGGCGAGTATTGCTGTTTGTGCGGATCGGTTCCTTCGAGAATTGTATTTGAATTCAAGGACTAGGCTGTCGTCTTTAAAAGAAGTTTACCCTAACATGCATTATTTTCTGTATACTTTTTCCAAAGTACCGGTAATATGGAAACTGGACTGTAGTTACTGACCGAATTTTCGTCCCCACTTTTATGAACTGGCAGCACTCGAGCAATTTATAATGTCATCAGAACGTCACCCGTAGATAATAGCAGATTGTAAACATGGGTAATATCCGGGCATATTAATTGCAGAACACGTTTACCGGGTGAAGAGGTCCAGCAAGCGCTCCCCCCACCCGAACATCTCCAACCAAAACCGACTCAGGCAATGACATACGCCGCAGCCATTGCTCGTGGCGGCCCACCTCCAAGCCACCGCCAGGAGGCCCCTGTCTAAACCCGTCCAGTATCCGTTGCTCTACCTCCTCCAGTGGGCCCACGCAGAAGTGACGTCTCGCGCACTCACGATCGCCGCCCTCTGGCGTGTACCACAACTGCCTCTACCAACGCATGGGTCTGCCGGTATTTAGCGCCGAAGTGTCCCGACTGCAGCGTGGTCACTGGCCCTCAGCCATTTACGATTTCCTGGCCGCTGTGTGTGGCGCGCCATATAAGTTTTCTCCGCCTCCGTACCCCCCCCCCCCCCCTCCCCCGGCATTTCTCCTCAATGCGACGTCCATATGCCCACCATACGTGGGGCGGTCGCCAAGCTCCCTTCGGGAAAACTAGAAGCGGCAATCTTTAGGAGGGAGGTTGCTCGTCGGTGAAGTGTTAAGATGCCCTACCGCTGCATCCCTCCATCAACACGGTACCGAGATATTCCGACACTCAGGACCGTGACACTGCCTCATCACCGCAACCAACTGGTGTCGCACCGCAGCCGTGACTGGACTCGCGATGTTCCTGCCCACTGACAGCTGGAAACGCCGTTCTGAACAGTTTTATCGACGAAACCAACGTGTACCGACGTAGCAGCACTTGTGGGAAGCGGTGCCGACTGCACTGTTCTTAGCGCGCCTTTCGACGCAATTCTGAAAATGGCGACTACGCCTTGGAAGGGCCCGCATCTTCATACTGCAGGAGGTCACTTAATGACGCCGTCTGGCATGCAGTTCTGAGGTAAAGGTCCAAGAAGAAACATACCTGGCAAATATCTTCGTGCTTGCCCAGTGTTCCCGCGACGTCATCTTTGGCATGTATTTGTTAACACAAATTTGGAGCCGTGATCGACCTTCAATTCAAGGCAGTGACGTCCTCGACGAAGCATGCAATACACTGCGCTTCTGAGCGACCGACGGCACTATAATCGTTGACGGTCACGTCACCATCCCGCCCCGTTCAGGTGTGATGATGCCCGTTGCCGCGAACACAATCCGAAACACTGAAGGCGTCGTGGACGGCAAACAGGTCTTGCTTTCGTACGGAGCTCGTTCGCCAGAGCGGTTCTTTGTCTACGATAAGGCAAGGCAGAAGTGGAGAAGGCAAAGCAAAGCAGAGGCGATACCCAGCACCTCCACCAAATGTAGGGCGGGGGTTTATTTAAAAGAGCTGGGAGGAAGGAAGCAGCGGCGAGAACAATCCGAGGGCAACCAGGTGGGGCACAGACACACGTGGCGATAGCAATACGGCTAACGCGCAGGGCCATCTCCGTTTTCATGAGTTATCTGCTTTGTCTTGGTCATCATCTTCTTCACACTTATAGATATCGGCGGCGGCTATGAACATCTGAGTATTTTGACTGCCGTCGCTCACATTACCGATATCACTGACATCAGAATTGCCGCTGTTCTTGTTACGATCTCGTCGAGCGAACCTGAAAGGCATGCCGCCTATTTACAGTTCGACAATAAACCTGCGCTTCCGAACTGCAGCATTGCCAAGTGCGAGATCTCCTTTAGCACTATGGGGCTACCTTTTCAAGCTCTTCGTGAGTTCGTAGAACTCACTTAGCCAAGCGCCGCATTTGTACGCATGACACGTTAACGCCCTTCCCCCCTTTGCCGGTCCCCTTATCGTACCTACCACCAAAAGCGCAGCTATCAAACATCAAGTGAAAGTGCTCAGCGGTGACGTTATTCAGCCCTTCCGTATCCAGTGGGCGGCACCTGTCATACTTGTAAAGGAAAAAGATGGCCCACTCAGGTTTTGTGGTTATTACCATAGCCTCAAGGCAGTTACTAAAAAAGAAGTTTATACACGTCTGCTATGCAATCGATGAATCTCTAATCCGGATACTTGCAAATCGAGGCCGAGAAAAAGAGGGACCGAGAAGAAACACTGTTTGTTACTCCGTATGGGCTCTGTGAGTTTAAGCTATGCAGCAGCCACCTTCGAACGGCTTGGGGACACAGTACTTGCAGATCTCAAGTGGCAGATATGCCTCATCTATCTTGACGACGCTGTGGACTTCGGCCGATCGTTCGAAGTGCACCATTCTGTGCCTCGAAACATTCCTACAAACCAATCATTCTTCTGGGCTCGCCTTAAAAAACGAGAAATATATTTTTGCTTACACCGAGCTCAAGTTCGTGTTGAACGTTTCCAGCCCCGCGGGTGTTCGACCCGATCAAGAGAAAACAACAGCTATTGCCAACTCTCCTGCACCGCAAGGCCGGAAAGCTCCGATGATTTGTTGGGTTATCTGCTTACTGCCTGCCCTTTGTAAAAGACTTCGCTCGAATCGCCGAATTCGTGAAGCATCTGACACGGACAGACACCTCTCTCACTTGGGACGCCGCGCAGGCCAAATCATTCGAAGATCTTCAACACCATCTACAAGCATCTCCCGTACCGGCCCCTTCTTCGAAAACACCAACACAGAGCTTCATCTCAACGGAAGCAACGTAGGCCTGGTCCAAATCTAGGCTGGTTTCAAACGTGTCAAATCTTACCCTAGTCGTTCTTTGCCTAAAGCAGAATCTAACTATTCCGCCAATAAGAAAGAATGTTTAGCCATTGTGTGGGCGACGTCCAAATTCCGGCCCTGCCTTTATGAGGAACCTTTCAGTGTCACAGACCATCATGTCTTGTGCTGGCTGGCGACCGTCAAGGATCCAGCAGCCTGGCATTTGACATAGAGCATAAGACTTTAAGAATACGGCAGTGGTATCAGCTAAAATTTGCCGATTTAACTACCACTATTGCCCGCAATTATTGACGCTTTGCGCAGTGGTAGATATGTTAATCACTGGCAGCCCACATGGTACCAGCTAGATTTGCGAGATTTTAGCACGTCTAGCCATAAAAATATATTGGCAGTTTTCTCCTGACAGGGAGGTTCACATAAACTGTCACAATGACAGAGGAGGGCACTAATGTCGTTCTTCTTCTTTTGTACTCAGTGGAACGCTACTGCACATCGATAAGAACCAGAACGTGTTGCCGATGTCATCGAAGTGAATAGATTGCTGGCAGTGCCACGTAAAGCGTAGAAAATCTCGAGCGAAGCCCATTCTAGGCGTACAGCTTGCACTATCGCTCTCACTAAAAATGTGCTTCACCAGTGGCCCACGATGGAAGTTGCTGCGGCCGGTGGGTTCTGTGCGACCCAGGTTGCTCTTCCCGAGTGGTTAACCTCTCGCGATCATTGGGGCAACTCCGGCCTGCCACAGTGCTGACTTTGTTAACAACACGGTAGTGAGGTTGTCATGACGCCAAAAGGTCGGGGGGCCTAGGTGGCTCACGTACGCTGTTTCTGCGTGTAGTTACCGCTCAAACGACGATGCCGACAACGCCGGATATGCAGGAGAGAGAGAGAGATGAAGCGTTAGCGCTGTGGCGTGAACATAAACGTCCAGGCTTTCAGCGAGTAACGTTTCTCAACTATGAAACAACGGATCACCAGTATTCCAACGCGGGATCTCCAAAGTTACGGCTCAATGTGGTTGAGCGGTTACCGCCTCATAGGCGTTCTCTCGATAATTTGTAAGGTGATAACGTTAATTAGCCAAAGTCGGAGAAAGGCCGGCATCGTCTTCTCGTGTTTTGTTGTTTATCGGCGTCGTTGGCCTTGAGCGAAAAATACAGAGAAAATACCCACTAACGCAACCTTTTTTGCACGTCACGTCACCATGACCTTGTGGCGTTACCGCAACCTGTCCACCTGATCGTCAGCAAACTACCGACCATGGAAGGTAGCAGTAAATTATTCATCGGTCGATCGCCAGAGGTTGCTCGGGAAGAGCAACCAGCATGACAAAAGCTGCGCCGACTACTGCACCTGCCATCGTAGGGCAGTGGGGCATCACTTAATGGCTGCACCACTGCGTCAGGAGTGCAGAACTTAAGGGGATCTATGAATGCAAACTAGAGTATGACCGTGTCTGCATATAGATGCATTTAACGATTAACTCTATCCCGTGATACCATGAAAGTCTAGCATAGATGTCCCGGTGCATTTTTTCATGCTGTGCTTAATACAGAGAGAGAAAGAAGTCTTGTTCCAGCACCTGCGTCCCGCCGTACATTGAGAGTAATTGAAGGCGTCCTAAAAGGCAGAATTTCCGCACCGGCATTGTATGCCTCGTGTTCTGCCTTTCAGCAGCGTTTGCACGTTAGCCCTACTCTAACCCTTAGGTTGAACCGAAATTATATTTGACAGCGAAATTCTTCCAAATTTCTCTTCTAATCCGTAGAATTCCATAAAATTCCGTTCAGGTTGCCTGTTTGCTCTCGGCCCCATTTAAGAGTGTAAATTGCCGTAAAAGGAGGAATGCCCGAAAGTAACATCACTGTAGGCCCTCTCTCTGTAGGCTGACATGCACTGTAGGCTCTTGTGAGCGATGTTTTTCGGGTGCGCGAATTCTCTGAAAAAGCAAATATACCAGAGCCAGCTAGGGAATTAATCGAAGTTTTTTTATTGCAAAGAATAGAAGCATGTGCGCCTGCTGCACCTCCATATCACTGTATAAGGCTGAGAAGGAAGGAAGGAAGGAAAACGTTTATTGAGCTCTAGAGAGTAGGTGAGGAATTTGGCGGAGTCAGGTGTGTCGTCCGTCATCTTAGGAATGGTCGTCTGCCCCTAGTCCAGGGCTCCGCTGGATGCCGCTGCCAGCTGTGCTCGCCGGATTAGCCCAAGTTGGACGTCCTGACGGTCGCTGGAGAGCATTCCTTCCCATTTCTCCGCACTCGGGTTTGGTATTTTTGGTGCCACCTCTATTTTCTGGCAGGCCCACGTTATGTGATAGAGCGTGGGTGTTTCATGGCACCATGGGCATTTGTCTGTGTATTGTGTGGGTTGTATTTTTTTTTGAGTGTATTTAGATTCGGGTATGAGCCCGTCTGAAGCAGCAACCAGGCGACGGCGTCTTCCATGGAGAGACATTTATGTGGTGGGGGGTACTGTTTCCTGCAGCCCTTGTAGTGGTTTAAGATTGCCGAGTAATCTCTAGGGGCAGGTTCGGCTTCCCCGAGGTCGCTTGTGGAGGGAGCTCGGTAGAAAGTGTACTCTCGAGCTAGCCTGTCGACCGCTTGGTTGCCGTCTACTCCCGCGTGTCCCGGCGTCCATACCATCGTATATTTTATTGGTTCTTCTTCTGTGCTTTGTTTGGGTCGGTCCCCAGAGCGGAGTATGCAGAGCGCTTTGTTACCTATTCTGCCTAACATGAAGTTTCGGCATGCCGTTTGAGAGTCGGTTAGTATTGTTAAGGATCGCTTAGTCAGGTAGCCGTCCGCTGCCGCTAGAGCGACGGCCACTTTTTCAGCCTCGACTACCGTGCAGTCCCGTAGCGACGCACTGATGATTTCCCGCATGTCCGAGTTTATCACAGCCACTACCGCGTTGGGGTTGTTTTTTCACGTCCTTCTGGGGTATGTGGCTGCGTCCACATACACCATTGTTGTCTGGCGGGCTAGTGATTTTTGGATGTACACGGCTCTCGCCTTTCTGCGTTCTTTGTGTAGGTTGGGGTCCATGTTCTTGGGGATGGGGGTCACTCTAATTGTGCCTCGTATGCCGTCCGGGAGAGTCGCGGTTCGCTGGATTTCTTGTATTTGTTCGTGACATCCCAACTTCCGCAGAAGCTCCCTGCCAGACGGAGTCTGCTGTAGTCTCTGCAAAAGGGCGACGTGTTGTGCCTCTCTCAGTTCTTCAAAGTTGTTATGAAGTCCTAGTGCTAAAAGCTTCTCTGTGGATGTGCATTGCGGTAGATGGAGTGCAGTTTTGTATGCTTTGCGTATAATCGCATCAAACTGTTGGATCTCGATTTTGATTGGGTTGTAGTATGGAAAACTGAAGGTGACTCGGCTGATCACCAGGCTCCTGACCAGCTTTAGCGTATCTTCTTCTCGCATGCCCGAGCGTTTATGGGAGACGCGCGTGATCATGTGGGCAACTTGTAGGGTGGAAGCTTTGAGTAGAGGAAGTGCATGTTTACACCGTTGGTTTGATTGTATCCACATGCCCAAGATTCTTATGAGTGTTTTCTCTGGTATGGGTTTTCCCTCTAGGTAGACGTTGAGCCTAAGCTCGTCGCTATTCGGGACTGTGCGGTTTTATTTCCCTCTCCAGACTGAGCAGTTCTGATTTTTCGGTGGAGCATGCTAGCCCTCTCGCTTTTACGTAGTTCTCTACGCAGGTCGCGGCCTCCTGTAGTCTTTCTTCCTTTTCTTTTAGTGAGCCCGCATTTGTCCAGATGGTGATGTCGTCGGCATACATGGCATGATGTATTCCTTCGACTTCCTTAAGTTGTTTTGCAAGGCTGATCATTGCAACGTTAAAAAGCATAGGTGAGATGACCGAGCCCTGGGGAGTTCCTTTGATAGGGGTGTGGAACTTCTCCGAGCGTAGTTCTACTAGCCCTATCGTCGCTGTTCTATCTGAGAGGAAAGCTTTGACGTAACCGAAGACCCTCCTGCCGCAGTTCAGATCGTCCAGGCCTGTCAGGATGGCTTCGTGGCTTACGTTATCAAAAGCTCCTTTGATAGCCAGTGCCATTATTACGTTCTCTCCGTCCTCCCTAGAGACGTTACTTAGAACTCTTTCTTTGATTTGTAGAAGTACGTCTTGGGTCGACAGCATCGCCCTGAATCCGAACATACTGTGGGGATAGAATTCGTGATCCTCCATGTATTGTTGTAGCCTTAATGTTACCACTCTCTCGTACAGCTTGCCGAGGCACGATGTGAGGAAGATGGGTCTTAGGTTTTCGATTTGTAGCTTTTTACCCGGTTTTGGAATCATAACCACCTCTGCATGCTTCCAATCCTCGGGAACGGTCTCCGCTGCCCAGTGGTTGTTGAGGAAATCGGTTAATTTTGCGACTAGCTCGTCATTGAGGTTGCGGATGAGTGCGTTGTTGATTTTGTCCGCACCCGCTGCCGTATTCCTAGTTGTGCTTCGAATTGCGTCATAGACTTCTCGTGCAATGGGTCTATCTAGAAGGCTGAGAACAATTTTTTCACCCGTTCGCTATCATACCAACTTTGAAGATGGTAGCATTCCTTGCGTGTACGAAGGAATATATTTGTGCGTGTTGCCTTTGAATAAATCAGTTATGAGTGCCGCTCCGTCCTGTATTTCTGTCTTGTGTTGTGTCCTCTCTTGCTCCTGTAACCAAAGATGAAGAGTTACTAACTTGCACAGCAAGACGTTCTGACGGACGAAATTCTAGCAGTTAGCTAAAAGACACCACAGCTCATATAATAAATGCTGTGTTTACTTGACTCGAGCACGAAAGAGGCTACAGTTAAAACTTAAACAACTCTGGAGTCAAACTAGTGAACAAGGGCTTTTCCACCAGATTGTAGAGAAAGAATCATATTGTTACAATGCATGTTCTCCCAGTTGCGGTGCTCTAGGAATGTAGCGAATATTCGTTGCATCGCCTTCACTCTCTTCTTCGCACAGTGTAGAACGTGCAGGTCGTAGGTAAGTTTTGACAATTATAAAATGTTCAAGAGTTGATTCCAAGCAAGCGCTGAGAGTTCTCTGCCCAGCCAAGCCGGGGCACCTTATGGACACTCTCTGTGAATCCCAGTAGGCTGCACTGTTCCGAATTCAATGGAGTGGAACCGCTAGGTGCACAGGGGAGCCACAGTCTCGTATTGGTCGGCAATAAAAAAACAATTACAACATTAAACCTTGGAGGACACTTAAGCTTCGCCTGTAAGAGTGGAACGCGACAGCGTTTTGGAGCACTGCCAGCGATTACACGCAACGCCATCGCCCGTTCGCCGCGACGCCTTAACAGTAGAAAAAATTCACGGTGGTTTATCTCTGGTCAAACTTTGAGTGAATCAATAACTACAGCCGAGTGGAACTTGGTAACGTGACCAATCACGTGACGAACCACGTGATCAGCCACGGCGCCGCGCCGCCGGCAGCTGCTCCGCACCACGCAGACTGCCATCGTGGGCCACTAGCCCATCCCTTAAATGCTGAACCGCTGCCTAAGGAATGGTACGAGGATTCCCGTTTATCTATGACTGTAAAATTGAGAGTAACTATTTTTGTATGTCTGGGGGGACATATATAAACATTTGTAGGCTAACTCATGAAATCATACCAGCAGCCAAGGTGCTAGCTCTGAAGGACGAGTGTGTAGGGAATTCTTCAATTGAGTTTCAAGAAGAAAAGCCTGCCTCTCTGTCACGAGACTCTAAATTTTAGGCTTGCAATTTAAACTTTTTCAATGTTAATGATTCCCGGTTCTCGAATCAGTCCTAGGGTTGTGGGTTTTGCAGTTATCAACCTTTCTCTAGGGGCATTGCACTGCATCGCTTTTATTTTCACTTTCAACTTTTCGCCGGGCTCTAGTCTGGCTTTTGATATTCTATTGTCCTTTAAATTCAACGTCATGAATTTATTTTTCAGCTTTGTTATTGGTTTTCACACTTATTGAAGTCTTTCTGTGTTGCTCCTACGCAGACTATGTTTTGTCATGTTTACCGTCAAGAGTAGCAATGCCGGTTTTTTCTGGATTGTGCCTTTTGTTCGCCTTGTGGAGTATGGTCCTTGTCACGTTGTCTTTATTTTTTTTGCTATCTCTCGTTTAAATGTTTTCGTGTCGAATGAATCTTGCTTAGCTTTTTCATTCATGTGCGCTTTTAGAAAACCTTATAAATGCGAGGTTCCTGCTGCTGTTTCTCGAATAAATATTTAAATTTAAGCGCTTCTGTTCATGTCGTCTTCTTTTTGTGTAGTCTGTTGTGTTCTTTGCGCTGGTTGTTCAAAAAATGTAAATGGCAATAAAAAAAGAGAAGCCGTAATGCGTAGCCACAGTACAAGAAACTCAAAAGATGTTGATGGATATGAGAGCAGTTGCCAATGTAAATAAGGGTACAAAAAACAATCTTGGTCAATTGCACTGTGTTGGCTGAAGAAAGTTCGATGAAATATTATTAGGAGCCTTTTCATCTCATTTGCGACAATATATGCTTTACGGATTCGGAAGTTTGATTCCATAAACGAAATTGAAATAGGCAACCCAGCTGCTAATAGGCAACCCAGCTGCTAAAAGGCAACCCAGCTCCTAAGAGAATCGCACAATTCATTCAGAGCAGTATACATCATGAATAAAAACAGCTGGGAAAATCGTCCAGAGGTTACGAAGTGGAACTGCAGGCGGATCTGTAATGAGGTTCGGTAAATTGAGATAAAATTATTATACGGCACGTTGTACAATGAAGGTTCTTGTTAGAGGAACATAATCGATTTTGTCCAATCACAGGATATATAAGGCACCAGAGCCCATTCATCCCTGAATAAATTAGCAAAAGCAGGGACGCAAGCTGTCGTCTATATTATGGCCGACGGAGTAAAAACACAATTTACAAGAGCAAGTGGTGAAACACTCACCAGGCAGTAGTTGGGGTAATGGTTCGACTAAAAAATTGTCCGTGATACAAGTGCGCGTCTGAGAAATACAGCAATTCATCTTGGATTGGTTAAACATATCTGTCATTCATACCTCGAAGCTCGAAGCAAATAGGTGAAGGTCTTAGCGTACCGCACACTTCTTGGGGATATTATTATGATTCCAAAATGGATGAACAAGTTAACAGTACTTTTACAGAAATGAAGTCTTCACTGATAAATCACCCAGAAGTCGCGACACTGCCCCCAACACAAACACACTCACCTAATCTCACGTGGTGGAGGGGCTCTTGTGCACTACAATGGCACACAATAGTATATGCGCGGAATAGTGGCAATGCTACCATAAGTATAGGTTTCAACTGGTACAAACGAAAAAAAATTTGAAGAAATGTGTCTGTAGCACATTGGGTTGGCGTACAGAAAGATAGGAAAACTGACACAGTTAGCGCGATTGCTATTGTGCCTGCTTGTCTAACGCTTCTTAAAGATCGTACCATTACAACGCCAATGAAGGAAGATCAGCCATCTCCCGACCTTCACCTTGTACAACCTTCGCCACGCAGAAAACAGGCGGAGATACAGGCTGTTAGGCATCCTAAAGACGTGCAACAAAAAATTGAGGTAAACCAAGCGAGGGCGCAGGAACGCTGTTATGAAACGAAGCTGGCTGATAAGAGGTAGAACAAAATCGAGCATTCATTTGTGCGAAGGGATCAACAAGGTCATCTGGACGACTGTCCGCTGCATGGAAAGAAATGCGGTAGGTTAAAGTTCTTGCAGAGAGTTTTAGGCACGCCTTACAGTTATCATCACAAGAGTTTGGAGTTAAAGCGTAAGTTCATAAGGGGTGAGGCCCGTGTACTGTGCGATGTCAGTGCACGTTAAAGAACCCCAGGTGGTCGAAATTTCCGGAGCCCTTCACTACGGCGTCTCTAATAGCCTGAGTTGCTTTGGAACGTTAAAGTCCTGTAAGACCGTAAAACCATCAACCATTTCTTCCCGAATTATGCACAGTATCCGGCTCGTCTACTGCAAAGAAAAAATGAACAAATGAAAATTGCTTTTCAGGAAAGGAAATGGCGCTGTAACGTCTACTGCAAATAAAAATGAACAAATGAAAATTGCTTTTCAGGAAAGGAAATGGCGCTGTAACAGTCTTACTTATCGCGATGGGCAGCCGAACCACGCCCTAATGAAGGGATAAAAAGGGAAGTGAAAGAAGAAAGGAAGAAAGACGTGCTGTATTGGAAGTCTCTGGAATAATTTCGACCCCCTGGGTATCTTTAACGTGCATTGATATCACACAGCACATGGCCGCCTTTTTACGTTTCGCCTCCATAGAAATGCCAGAGCCGCGGTCGTGTTCGAACCCGGGTACTCCGGCTCAGTTTATTGTATCACAGAATCCCCGCCAGCATGGTCGATGCGCATGGGGCACCCCTTCGCACGGCTAGGTTAGCTATGGAGCCTACACGCGCGCACGGCATGACGCTAATGGAGAGAACATCTCTAGAGAAAAGATTTCGCTAGGCCAAGGAACCGTGACAGAGCGCTGCGTCCAGTTCTTGGTGCAAATGGCGATGCAACTCCTGCAGCAGCTTCCAAATTCCTAATCTGCACTTCGGGGGCGGCACGTCATCAATCTTGATTCCTGATAACAAATCGCAATGAGCCGTGAAAGCATACTAAAGCTGCCTGTGCATTTTTTTCATATTTCTGTGCCGAGCTGGCGACAGAAATGCAGCAAAGGCGAACAATCAGCAAATCCTGGACATTAGTCTTAAATTAGACCAACAAGTAAAATATTTAACACCATTCGGCGAATTCTGCCGAAGGTAAACTATTTTTCGTCGGCTTTTGAGGTCACCACCCCCGCTACCCCTTTCTTTCATCCCGAATCTGGCATGCCTAGGAAAGCCTCAGGCCATCTCAAAAACAAGCAAGGTATTGTAACCGTTGCTCTTGATGTCGTGGCGGATAATAAATACTGCTGCTTCTTGCAGTTTTCGGTGCATCACGCGCTCATGACGCACTTCGTACATGTAGACGTGAACCCTTTCTTCTCATTCTATTATTAGTTTTGCTAAGCTTAGAAAATTCAGGATACTCATTCAAACCAGCTACGTGAACTGTGTGTTGTTTGGCGCAACTTTTTTCGAGTTCTTGAGAGGCTTACAGTTGTTACCATGCAATGCGCACTAGGAGCACATGTATAAGAACGCATAAAAAGTTTTTCCATCGTTATCGCGGATGTTTCGCGGCTATTTTCGTTATGTATATATATCAAAGTCAAGTGCCGAGGTGCCTGTGATCGCTGTGCGCTGCAAGCACACTGGATGCGGTCTGACATTTATTCCTCTCATGTCAAAGATTCATCAATTCAGTCCCCGGAATGGTTTCGACAGAGAATGTTTCTCAAAATTCTAGCGTGGAAAGCCATATTTTTACTTTTGCACTGGAGGTTAGCACTGGCATCTTCTCACATGAAAATGTAGAATAATCGGGTTGTACGAACGTACAACACCTAATTGTTTGCAGCGCGTTATATTAGATTTCAACTGCTGTTTACAGTTGTGGGCTGAACTTTACCGCGGCTCGTAAAATACACTATTGCACATTCATGCAGCAAGCAACATGTACTGTGTGCAAGGAATGAAAATATCGCCTCAAAATACACGGAAGCTATGAATGAAGTTCTGTCCAGAGGAATTAACAATATTCAAAAAATGACCACAGTAAAGTTCAGACCAAAGAAATGTCAATATGAGACCGCAGATGATAGATAGAGAAGACACTTTTCAAAGAAAGTACGGAATATGGGCAACCAGCTTCGGCCGGCTTATTCGCCCACAGTGTATGGATGAAGAAGTTTAACTTCTTCCTCGTATGCAGTGTAAAGCATGGTACTATAAAAAAAGATCAGTCACATGCAGTTCACCTTCAGACAGCTGCTTACAGTGCCTATTATTTACAGGCAAAGTAAGTCCCTCTTTTAGCAGGCAGTAGGAGCAGGTGCCCACACACTCTACAGGAATGAGGATTAGCAAAGACCAGTATGCTTTCGTTGTTTGTATAATATAGAATTAAACCGCTACCCGTGACCTCTATCTCTGGCAAATTACTTCAGTGAACAATTCCGCTGAGCTTTCATAAAGAGATTTTCTTAGGGGCTGAATAAAGTGGTCTACTTCAGAGCTTCTGTCGCTAGTTTTATTAAGCGAAGGTATACGACTGGCTACGCAAGATTTAAACCTCATTGCCTCCTTAAAGATGCAGCTTCTATTTACAAAATATGTCTTTATCTTTAAGGTAATATTTACTTCCCGGCATTGTGGTATTCACGCCTTTTTTAGAAATAAACCAAACAATCGATCTCGGCTATGTTTTCAGAAGCTGTTTCACGCTACACACTTATTGCACCCACCAACACTACAACGCGGTGACGCTCAGTTTGGAGCTCCCAGGTACGCCTTGGTGCCAGCTACGCAATGCGCCAGAAGGTGAGAGTAAATTAGAGCGACACGTGACCGGGGAACAAGCGAGGCAGGAGCAGTTCGATCCTAGAAGCCTGCTTGGTTGCACCTCTTGTTTCGGAGCTCCGCCGCAGACTCGCGATTTCCCGACAGTCCTTTGCTCAAAGCCATCGCCGTCTAGAACATTGTCAACACCATTCAACACATTGAAAAACGATATCGTTCGCTTTGTATATATTTTATTAGCTAAGCTTATCCACATTATTTTTTTTATTTCTTTTTTTGGAAGTTCCAGCGGATGGGTTCCTTCGAGAATCGTATTGGAATTCAAGGACCAGGTTGACATTTTAAAAATAACTTTACCCTATCATGCATTATATTCTGTGTACTTTTTCCAAAATACCGGTAATATAGAAACTGAACTGCAGTTACTGACCGAATTTTTGTCCCCACTTTTAAAAACAGGCATCACTCGAGCAATTTATGACGTCATCAGAAAGTCAGCCGTATATAATAGCAGATCGTAAACATGGTGTATATTCGGGCATATAAAGTGCAGAACACGTTTAATGGTGAAGAGGTCCAGCAAGCGCTCCCCCGCCATCCGAAGATCTCCAACCAAAACCGCCACAGACAATGACATACGCCGCAGCCATTCTTAGAGACGGCCCACCTCCAAGACACCACCAGGAGGCCCTTGCCTAAACCTGTCCAGTATCCTTTGCTCTACCTCCTCCAGTGCTCCCACGCAAAAGCGACGTCTCGCGCACTCCCGATCGTCGGGCTCTGGCGTGTGCCACAACTGCCTTACCGACGCGTGCGTCTGCAGATATTTAGTGCCGACGTGCCACGACTGCAGCGTGGTCAGTGGCCCTCAGAGATTGAGGATTACCTGACCACTGTGTCTGGCGCGCCATATCAGTTTCCCGAGTTCCCCCCCCCCCCCCGCCCCCGTTCCTCCCACCCCCAACATTTCTTCTCTCAGCGACGTCCATATGCTTGCCTGACGCGGGGACGGTCGCCTAGTTCCCGTCGGGAAAACTAGAAGCGCCAACCTTTAAGGAGGAGGTGGCTCGTCAGCGAAATGTTGAAGATGCCCTACCACTCCACCCCTTCCCGCCACACGGTTCCACAACATCCGGACACTCGCGACCGTGACACACCGCCTCATCACCGCAACCACCTAATCCCGCACCGCAGTCGTAACCGCACTCCCCGACGTTCCTTCCACCAACAGCTGTCAACGCGATCTGAACATTAACAATCGACGGAACCGATGTGCGCCGGCGTAGCAGCGGTTGCGGAAACCGGTGCCGACTGCTCTGTTCTTAGTGGGCCTTTCGTCGGAACTCTTAAAATGGTGACTACGCCTTGGACGGGCCCGCAATTTCATACTGCCTGAGGTGCACTTGATCACTCCGGCTGACGCATACACTTCCAGGGTAAAGGTCAAAGATGAAGCATACCTGGAAAATTTCTTTTGCGCTTGCCCATTGTTCTCGCGACGTCATCTTTGGCATGTATTTGCTAACAGAAATTTGGCGCCATGATCGACCTTCGATCCAAGGCAGTGACGTTCTCGACGGAGCAAGCAACACACAGCGCTTCTGAGCGACCGAAGGCACTATCATCGTCGACGGTCACGTCACCATCCCGCCCTGTTCAAGTGTGATGATGTCCGTTGCCGCGAACCACACTCCGAAACATTGAAGACGTGGTGGATGGCAAACAGGTCCTGTTTTAGTACGGAGTGTTCGCCTGAGCGGTTGTTTGTCTGCGAGACGGCAAAGCAGAAGTGCCTCTGACAGATATCGGCGACGGCTATGAACATCTGACTAATTTGACATCCGTCGCTCACATTACCGATATCACTGACATTAGAATGGCAGCTGGTCTTGTTACGATCTCGTCGACCGAACCTGAAAGGCAGGCCGCCTATTTACAGCTCGACAATAAACCTGCGTTTCCGAACTGCAGCATCGCCAAGTGCGAGATCTCCTTTTGCACTATGGGGCTGCCTTTTGAAGCTCTTTGCATGTTCGTAGAACACAGTTAGCCAACCACTGCATTATTACGCATGACACGTCAATCCCCTTCCCCCCTTTGCCTGTCCCCTTATCGTGCTTCCTACCAAAAGCGCCGCTATCAAACACCAATTTAAAGAGATGCTTCGCGGTGACCTTATTCAGCCCTTCCGTAACTAGTGGGTGGCACCTGTCGTACTTGTAAAGAAAAAAGGTGGCCCACTGAGGTTTTGTGTTTATTACCACAGCCTCAAGGCAGTTACTAAAAAAGAAGTTTACACCTCTGCTCCGCAATCGATGAATCTCCAATCTGGATACTTGCATATCGAGGACGAGAAAAAGCACTGTTTATTTCTGCCTATGGGCTCTGTGAGTTTAAGGCAATGCCCTAGGGTCTGAGCTATGCAGCAGCCACCTTCGAGCGGCTTGGGGCACAGTACTTGCAGATCTCAAGTGGCAGACATGCCTCGTCTATCTTGACGACGCTGTGGTCTTCGGCCGATCGTTCGAAGTGCACCACTCGGTGCCTCGAAACATTCCTACAAGCCATTCATTCTTCTGGGCTCGCCTTAAAAAACGAGAAATATATTTTTGCTTACACCGAGGTCAAGTTCTTCAGCCTCGCGGGTGTTCGACCCTATTCAGAGAAAACAACAGCTATTGCCAACTTTCCTGAACCGCAAGGCCGGAAAGCTTAGATGATTTGTTGGGTTATCTGCTTACTGCCTGCCCTTTGTAAAAGAATTCGCTCGAATCGCCGAATTCGTGAAGCATCTGACACGGACAGACACCTCTCTCACTTGGGACGCCGCGCAGGCCAAATCATTCGAAGATCTTCAACACCATCTACAAGCATCTTTCGTACCGGCCCCCTCTTCGAAGACACCAACACAGAGTTTCATCTCAACGGAAGCAACGTAGACCTGGTCCAAATCTAGGCCGGTTTCAAACGTGTCAAATCTTACGCAAGTCGTTCTTTGCCTAAAGCAGAATCAAACTATTCTGCCAATAAGAAAGAATGTTTAGCCCTTGTGTGGGCGACGTCCAAATTCCGGCCCTGCCTTTATGAGGAACCTTTCAGACCATCATGTCTTGTGCTGGCTGGCGACCGTCAAGGATCCAGCAGCCTGCCATTTGACATGGAGCATACGACTTTAAGAATACGACTTCAGGCATACGACTTAAAGCAAATTTAGAGAAGTCTCAGGAATGTGCAAATGCGAGTGTGTAATGATGCAGAAAATTGTATTATATGAGATCTACAAACATCACAAAGAAAAAATTATGCTGCAGAGAGTCCAGAGAGTTTCTCCACATATTCGTATACACTGTAATTATTGTGTCTAACGATGTTTTTGAAACAGTTCCTTTCATATGATATGAAGATGCAGTCCTCACTGAAACTTGACTGCATGACAGCATTCTCGATAGAGACATGGTACCGAATTCGAACGAAATTTTTCCTAATATGGTAGCCCTGATTTTTGTGGTGGAATTTGTGAAGAAATGGAATATGCGTAGATGTATCACGACACCCAAGCGTAAGGGTCTAATTTTTTGTCCATCTTTGCTGACACAGCTTACAAGCGCTGCTTATACACCACTAAGTGCCTTTCTTGCAGCGCTTCGTAATTCCTGCGCGAGCTCTTGCAGGGGCATAGAAACGCATAAAAAACATTTTGTGTTGCACGAGAGTGCTCGATGCTAAGGTAAGCTGCTAACGTACATGTCCCTTCTTATATCCTGTCTAGAACTGCACAGGCTCGGCGTGAAGTGTGCTAATATTTTTCCGGGCTTTCGTGCGGCAGGTTGAATATAACACCACTTCAGACCTGTCTATACGTAAGAGCCTTGTAACTCAAAATACGGTTCCATATTACACTGGCGTTTGCCGTCGGCACATTTAGATATGATACATTGTTGTTGATGTGTTCATGTGTCTTCTTACACTTTATCAACTACCATTTTAATACTACGAGTAGAGTACACCTTAGACTACCTCAGTTTTTTGTTGAGGAAGTTAGCCCGAAGTAAAAGGTTGCCGAATAGATTTGCCGGCAGTGGAATCAATTAATGAGTTGCCGATTTCACTACCACTATTCCTCACACTCATTGACGCTTTGCGCAGTGGTAGATATGTTAAGCACTGGCAGCACACATGGTACGAGCTAGATTTGTGAGATTTTAGCACGTCGCCGCGATAAAAATGTACGATTAATTTCCTCGTGATAGGGCAGTTCACATAGAATATCACAATGGCAGAGAAGGGCACTAATGTCCTTTTTCATCATTTGTATTTAGTGGAACGCTGCTGCGCTTGAAGAGGAACCAGTGTGTGCCGACCATGCCATCGAAGCAAATAGATTGCTGGCTGTGACACGTAAAGCAGGGAAAAATCTGGACCGATGTTCATTATAGGAGTACAGCTTGCGCTATATATGTGCTTCGCCAGTGGTAGGAAGCATTACATTTTGGCAAAGAGACAGCCGAATTTTTAAAGCTCTAGACCAGAATGCGATATTTTTCGGCATATGTGCAGTTTTTACTGTCAACTAGAAGCGATACGTAGACACCTCGACTTCGTAGGGAAGAATCTAAGGAAGAAAATAATTAAAGAAGTCAAAATAGAGGCTGCATAGTGTAGGACTCCGGATGCATTTTGACCGCCTGCGATTCTTGACACGCAAAGACATCCCACAACACAAATTCCCGTCACAATAAAGCCGGCAGCACTCATACACCTCATAACCTCGGATATGTAATCACTGCACCGTTGCATATATTTCAATTATTTGCAGCTGGATTGAATATTCCCATTTCTACCATGAAATAAACATCGGAATCCGCAAAACGTATATCTTTGCAAATGAGATGAGAAGACTTCTAACAATATTTCTTGGAAATTTGTTCAGCCAACACAGTGAAGTTGGGTAAAACTGTTTTTGTACTCTTATTTACGTGGGCAACTGCTGTCATATCCATCAAAATTTTTCGAGTTTATGTGCTGTGGTTATGCATTGCAGCTTCATTTTTTGCTATTTGCGTTTTTTGAACAACCAGGTCAAAGAACACAGAAGACTACAGAAAAAGAAGACGACATGGACAGAAGCGCTTAAATTTCAATTTTTATTTGGGGAAAAGCAGAGACCTCAAACACCTAAAATTTTCTAACAGCGCTATGACTACAAGAGCTGTGCAAAATCAATTCGACATGAAAAGATCTAAACGGGAGGTAGCAAACAAAAAGACAACGTGAGAAGTAGCACCCACCAAAAGGCGAACAGAAAGCACAAGCCAGAAAGAACCGGCAGTGCTATTCTTGACGATAAACATAGCAAAAAGCATAGTGTGCGAAAGGGCAACGAAGAAACACGTCAATAAGTGTGGAAAACAGTAACAAAGCAGCAAAATAAATTCATGACGTTGACTTTAAGTACAAAAATATCAAAAGCCAGAATGGAACTCTGCGAAAAGCAGAAAGTGAAAATGAAAACGATGCTGTGCAATGCCCCTAGAGAAAGCCAGAGAACTCTGAAACACATAACAGCCCTACGACTGATTCGAGAGCCGGGAATCGTTTACACTGAAAAACTTTGAATTGCAAGTCTAGAATTTAGAATCTCGTGAGAGACAGACAGGCTTTTCTTCCTTGAATGCAATTGAAGGCTGCCTTGCACACTTGTTCTTCAACGCTAGCACCTTGACTGCTAACATGATTTCGTGAGTTAGGCTATACATACTTGTACCAGGTGTCCCCGCTAAAAGAAACCAAGCTTTTAAAAAACACCGGGTGTTCTATCGGCGTGAGACCAACTGAGGGTTGTTTGGAGTCGCGTCACCTAGTCTGCAGTTTATTTTTCGTTCTTCAAAGAAAAAATTAGTTAGGCCAATTTAGCTAACTTTTTAATTATTTCCCTGGGGAATGAAGTGTCAATAAAAAATTATTGATCACTTTAAAAAACAGTTGGCTGCAGCGTTTGCACCAAGATACCGTTAACGAAATGTTTTTTTTTCGGCCTTAAGCCTTTTGCTCGCGCAATAAAAAAGCGTCCGCGTGGCAATTGTGCCATTTAGATGTCCGAGGATGCATATTACAGAACAAAATCTATTTCTACTGAAGTGCTCTCCCCGATGAGCATCTGCGTGCACATCGCGGCAGAGGTGTGACCCAGCAGCTTGTCACGTGATAACTTTCTTTTAAGGCCAATATGTAAAGCGATGTAATTCATACACTCGTACGTAATTTCTACAACATTTACATTGACGTTGTTCCTCAATTTAAAATTTAAAAGGTTAGCTAATTAGACTTAACTAATTAGTTCACTTTGAAGAACAAAAAATTACTACCGAACAGGTCACGCAACTCTAAACAACTCTAAGTTGGTCACACGCGGCTAGGACATTCAGTGGTTATTAAAAGCTTGGTTACCTTTAGGTGGGACACCTGGTATATTCACCCCCCCCCATATATATGCAAAAATAGTTACTCTCAAATTTACATTTATAGATCAACGAGGAATACTAATACCACTCCTCGGGAAGGGGGTCAGCGTTTAAGCAGTGGGCCAGTAGCCCACGATGGCAGGTGCCCCATCCGGTGGGTCTTGTGCGACGCAGGTGCTCTTCCCGAGTGGTAAACCTCTCGCGATCAATCATTGTGTCAACTCCGGCCTGCCACAGTGCTGACTTTGCTAACAACAGGCTAGAGAGGCTGCCAAAACACCAAAAGGTCGTGTGGCCTAGGTGGCACAGGTACGTTGTTTCTGCGTGTAGTCACCGCTCAAAACGGTGATGCCGACTACGCCAGATATTCAGCAGAAAGAGAGATGAAGCGTGAGCCCTGTGGCGTGAACACAAACTTCCAGCCTTTCAGCGAGTAATGTTTCTAAATTATGGAGCAACGAATTCCGACTATGAAAATGCGCTATATCCAAAGTTACGGCTCATTGTGGCTCAGTGATGGCCGCCTCATAGGCGCTCTCTCGATAACTTTGTAAGGTGATAACGTTAAGGAGGCAATGTTGGAGAAAGGCCGGCGTCGTCTTCGCGTCTCTTGTAGTCATCGGCATCATTGGCCTTAAACGAAAAATACAGAGAAAATACCCACGGACATGACCTAAGTCACGTGACCTTGTGGCGTCTGAAGAACCTGCCCACCGGATCGTTAGGAAACTGCCCACCATGGCAGGTAGCATCAAATTATTGATCGGTCGATCGCCAGAGGTTGCTCGGGAAGAGCAACCAGACTCGCACAAACCGCGACGGTTACAGCACCTGCCACCGTAGGGCAGTGGCGAATCGCTTAATTGCTGCACCACTGCTTCTTCTTCTGTGGTTGCAGGGAAGGATGAAAGTGGGGAGACACGGGCTTGTCTTCTACTGGAGGGCTAGCCTCCACGTCCACTGCTGGCGTGTCATAGGAGGAGGAGGGGAGGGGAAAAAGATATAAAGAGGAGAGGGTAGGCGCGCAGGCGCAGTGATCATGTCAGACGACAAGTGCTGTCCCCTGCGGCCTATAGGCGGTCGGAAAGGCCGGCGGCCTCCAGGAAGGAGAGGAGGTGCCGGAAGGCCTTGGCAGGATGGCGACCGCCTCCATAATAGTCCTTGCGGACACAAAGCCAGGACAATCACACAGGAGGTGTTGAGTTGCCTCTTCAGGGTAATTGCAGAGGGAGCACCCAGGGGATTCGCAAAGGCCAATACTTAAGAGACGGGAGCCGGTGTTGGCGCAGCCTACCCTGAGCCTCAGGAGAAGGCTGCGCTCCTTTAAGTGCAGGCCATGATTTGGAGGAGGGTGTGGGGGATGGCCGTTAGCCACCCTGGGATCCGGGTGATCGAGGAGGAGGAGGCGGTCCACTATGCTCCTTGCAAGGTCCAAGGAGCAGAGGTTCCTGGAGAGCGGAGTTCCTGGTGAGTGTGCCGCTTTAGCCAGAGAGTCCGCTTCCTCACTGCCCAGGACACCGACATGGGCCGGTGCCCAGGTCAGCCGGATGCGGGTACCCCTGATGCACAGTTTGTCGAGCCCCCAAGCCAGCCTGCGGGCGATGGGTGGGCCCTTGAAAGGCCTCAGGAGGAGCTGGAGGGCTGCCCTGGAGTCGGTATAGATGGCTGCCTCCTTGATCCCAGGGCGTTCGTTCAGAATGTCAGCAGCCAAGTGAATGGAGCTCTGTTCGGCGGTTGTGGACGAGGCCACAAATGGGAGCCTGGCCTGTCCGCTCGAGTGGAGTGATGAGGCAGTGCAGGCTGCAGTCGCATATGGACAGGGTCCTGGGTGGACGGGGCCATCCGTGAAAATAGGAACAGTGCCAGGGGGTTCGGCCAGGAGAACCGCAGCGACCTCCTGACGTAGGCCCACAGCAGCAGTGTTCCGCCTCGTTTGGGAGCCAGGTAGGGAGAGGTGGACCTCGTAGACGTGTCCAAGGTCCGGGCGAGGAGAGAGGGGGAAGGACTCGGGCTGTCCCCCAACAAGATCTTCGATGTACTTGGCCACATGACCCATTTTGGAGTTGGGCCCTGTGAGAAGGCGGTCCTAGAAGGGGCGCCCATCGGGCGCGTTGTGGAGGCGCTCTATGTGGCGGAGGGAGGTGCGCCTGGAGAGGAGCTCCAAGGGCTATGAGCCTGCCTCTGCCAGGGTGGCAGCCACCGGAGAGGAGCGAGGCAGTCCCAGGCATAGTCGTATGGCCGCCCGAATTTACGCTCGAATGCCAAGTGTTGGGCCACAGTGAGCCGGACGAGGGGTAGAGCGTAGGTGAACTGCGGTACGGCCATGGCTTGGTAAAGCTGGAGTTCCAGCCTGGGGGTGATGCCATTGCCCTTGGCTAACAGGGATCGTATAGCCCCCTGGATCCTGGAGGACTGGGCCAGGAAATGGCGCACTGCCGGGTTTCAAGTGAGCCGGACATCGATGAGCAGACCCAGATATTTCACTTCACGGCTCCAGACGAGGTCGCGGCCAGGGCGTGAGCCAACCCTGGTGTTAAGGAGCATCGCCTCTGTTTTGGAGGGAGAGATACTGAGGCCGGCACGCTCCAGGAAGGCGGTGACACCATTGATAGCCCGCTGCACGTTCTTAATGGTGTGGACCCTGTATCTGCGGGGCCCACCGCACCAGATGGCAATGTCATCCGCGTAGATAGCCACGTGTATGGGTAGCCGGAGGTCCTTGGGCAGGAAGTTGGGCAAAAGGATCAAGACGGCGTTGATGAGCAAGGGGCTAAGGACGCTTCACTGAGGTACGCCACGCCAGATGTGCCGCAGGGAGCTGGTGACATTGCCCAGACGGACACAACCCTTGCGGTCAGCTAGGAAGCCCCGGACATACTCCAGGAAGTTGTTGTAAATGCTCATGATGTTGAGAGCCTCCAGTATGGCCTCGTGTCGTATTTTATCGAAGGCGCCTTGTATGTCGAGGAGAGCCAACACCACTGTGTCAGGAGTGCAGCATTTAAAGGGATCTAGAGTATGAGCGAATCTGCATATAGAGGCATTGACCCATTAAATCTGCCCTGTCGTACCATGAAAGCTTAGCTTAGATGTCCCCTGCAATTTTTATGCTGTGCTTACCAGAAGGAGTGAATGAAATCTTTGTCCAGTACCAGGGTACCCTCGTACTTTGAGAACAATTGAAGGCGACCTAAAAGGCAGAGTTTCCGCACTGGCATTGTTTGCCTCGGTTCCTGCCTTTCGCACCTTACCCCTATTCTAATCCTGAGGTGAACCAAAAGTATATTTCACAGCGAAATTTTTCCCAATTTCTCTTCTAATCACTAGAATTCCATGAAAATTTGATCCGATTGCCTGTATGCTTTTGGTTCAATTTTTGATTGAAAATTCCTGCATAAGGGTAAATGCCCCAACAAAATATCAATGTAAGCCAACCGACGGAAGAAATTCTGGCAGTTAGCTGAAAGACCACAGAACTGATAACATAAATGCTCTCTTGACTTCACGTGAGTAAAAAAGAGGCCACAGTTCAAACATAAACAACTCTGCCGTTAGTGAATAAGGCCTATTCCACCAGACTGTGGAGAGAGAACCAAGTTGTTACATTGCATGTTCTCCCATTGGCAGTGCCATACGAGGGTAGCGAATATTCGTTGCATCGTCATCACTGTCTTATTCGCTCTGTAGAACATGCAGGTCATAAGTAAGGTTTGAAAAAAATACGTTCAAGAGTTGATTCCGAGCAAGCACTGAAAGTTCCTTGCCGATCCAGGCCTGGGTTTGCCACCTTGTGAACACTACCTGTGAATCACAGTAGCATCCATTGTTACAAATTCAATGCAGTGGAACCCCTGGGTACAAAGGGGCCACAGCCTCTGGTTGTCCCGCCAAAAAAAAACTCAAATAAAAAATTAAAATCCTTCTGATTTGGTATCAGGGGTGCCATCACCGCAGCACAACACCCCGCGATCTAAACGTCCACTCTCTCGCTTTTGGTTTGGGCATCCTCGTCATGATTAGATTCATTTCGAACAGTGCGAACAGAAGAGCTTCACTGGGTAATTCGTTAGAGTAGTAGGCGATCAAAGCAGCACCACACTCCGCGCGCTTAGGTGTCAGTCTCTCGCGATGGGATTAGGTATTGTCTTATTCGCCAGCCTCCATTCGGGTGTTGTTAATAGAGTGAGTGAGTGAATAAACTTTATTGCTCTAATAAAGGAGTCTTGCTGCTTTCCTGAAGATTGCCTAGGTCTTCCAGGCAGAGCGTGGTTGGTGCCCCTGGTCCAAGGCGCCACTGTCCCGAACCATCCGGCATGCGTGGCTCACTAGGTCTCTTTGGACCTTGAGCTGGCTGCTGGTTAGCCGGTCCTCCCACTGCTCCGCATTTGGCTCTTTGTTACCTAGGAAAGCTACATTGCGTGTGCATTCCCATGTGATATGATACTGCGTGGGGGTTGCCCCGCACCACGGACATGTATCCCTATATTGCTCCGGATACATCTCATGTAGAATGTGAAGGTTGTGGAAGACTTCCGTTTGGAGTCTTCTCGAACATGTCGCTTCATATTGTGTTAGCAGAGGATGTGATAGAAATTCACTGGCCACTGACGCCAACGCCGCGGTCGAAAGCCCAGCGCGCAGGCTTTTGAATTCACATCACTCAAGTTATCTTAAATTGCCTCCATAATTTTTCTTCATTCATATAAAAGTTCAACTTTTAAGTACAGTGTTTTCTCCAGGATAAGAAAGTAGCACCCTCGCCATCAGGTGATGTGGAAAATGTCCCTCTATCTTCCCCAGCCGGCCAAGCCGCGTCTGCTAATGTCAAGTTTATTTAAAAGCCCTTAATTTACGTCATCATTCACCCCCTTAGCTTTTGTTTGTCATCCGTGACTTCGTTGCCAGTAGCTGTACAATGTCTACGAAAATATTCCTTCATAAAAAAAAGCACCTCGTCTGAGGTTAAGAAATACTGATCCCTCTAGGCAGCTCACGGAGGAGCAAGCTTAGAGAATTTGGCATCGATGTATGGCTACGAATGAATTTTCTACAAAACCAATACTTTTTAAGGTCAATTGCTCAACTCTTTAGCAAAATATTTAGCTTAGAATAGTTGGTTGAAGCACCAATATAATATTAGGACCCTTATGTCTGCAAATATTTAGCATTTTGCTCCTTTTTAATATTGATTCCCACAGTTTACTGTGTCGACGAAAATTGCGCTGAGCGGTACAACATAACTATAAAATCCTAGCATGTGCCTTTTTAGGACAATGAAGGGGTAAGAATATAAGCGAAAAAACAATACTCTTATCAGGCCCAGAAGGTAAGGGCTGTTACCGGGACTATACCGGGACTGCAGCTTTTCATACCAGGCTATGCGGCCCCAAAATGGGTGTCGACAAACCGCTAGTAAAAAAGTTGACAGAAATGAACGCAAGTTTTGAAAACCAGGTAAAAAGCAAAGTATCTGAAATTTGATGATTTCGCAGAGTTGAACAAATAAAATAAACCTGAAGAAGCTTTTAATTAAAAATCGACGTGTAGTCGAGGATTTGATGGCATGCCGTCTGGTTAGGTATCATGGCGCTGAGGACTACTGGTCACTGGCCAAAGTCAATAAAGATGGAAAGACGTTCCTTGAGCACTACGGCTCCCTTGTTCAATATGAAGTGCAATCGGCGCACGGATCCGTTCTTTTGTAGCAACCAGTAGCATTTTTAATGATTTGGCATGCATAGGATGGAGAGTTCCATCGTTCCTGTTAAGTGTTTAAAACTGTCTAAAGTGTGCTTGATACAAGAAAACACAAGAGCAGCTGAACCGAGGTGCTAGCCTATCAGGTATTATGAAACCAAACAAAGCGGCGTAACGAGTAGTTGCACCTTACCTGGTTCCTTCTTTCTATGGTTTCGCTTTTTGATGTACAAAAGTTAACTTATTTGAACGTATCATTACAACAAGCAAAATAAACTGTCAATTCTATACATTTTTTTGTTCCTTTGAAGCCAGTACCGGCTAGTCACCCACAATGCTCGCGCAATTAGTTTTGTCCGCACACTCGGTCTAGAAGGTCCTCATCTCCAGGTGACTTTACCCTTGCGCCATGTCGCTGTTCTTGAGGATTCCTTTTGGGTACCCCATTTGAGCATACTTCTCAGTTTCACAGGGATATATAACCAACATGTCGGGAAATACTAACGCCAGGGTCTGGCTGGTGTTGGGCTTGGATTTCAACCGGCTTAAAGTATAGAACAGAATACAGGACGGTGGATAAGCGTAAGCCATGGATGTCGGATACATGTGCAAAGAAAATTATATATAGAAGAAGACTCGTTACGATGGTAAGGCTAGGATAGTGCTCTCATGCCCGCAGGGGGCCGGTAACGAGCGACGCGGTTTTGGAATTCAAAATGCGGTAAAGCCTGTGTAAATGCGGCGGGAATGTTTGAAAAAAGGGCAACGTTAATTTTTGCAATAGCTCCATGCTTCAGACTTTCTACTTCCACCTACCAAAATAAAACATTTAGTATTTCGTATGACTAATCGCGTCCTGCACTCTCATCGAATATTTGACTAAATTCACTAGTTTAGCGCCTTATGCGAGAAAAAATATTGCAGTGGTCAATCTGTATAATATGCGAATGTTTGATTAGAGATGATTTGTGGGCGTTTAAAGTCCCAAAGCGACTCAGGCTATGAGGGACGCCGCTGTGAACGTCTCCGGAAATTTCGACCGCCTCGGGTTCTTTAACGTGCACTGACATCGCACAGCACACAAGCCCCAGAATTTCGCCTCCATCAGAAATTCCACCGCCGCGGCCGGAACGAACCCGCGTCTTTCTGGTCGGCAGCCAAGAGCTATAACCACCTTGCCACCGCGGCGGCAATGTGCGAATGTGTCTTCTAATATTATTATCAGGGTCTGAACTTCTGTAGTTACTAGATGTTACACTACTCCAAGACCGCAACATTTCGGTCCTCTGAGGGGCATAGAAAAAATGTGTGGTTGATGGACAGCTTTGAAGATAATAATTTTCATGTTCTGCACTCAGTGAATACGTTTTGAGACTGCATTCATACATGTTTTAAAGGACTGCTAGAACAGGGCATCTTGAAAATTTTGAGCCCTAACGTTTCCCGGTATTGTTTCCGAGAATTGCATGCTACTAGTTTGTTGAGTATGCATCTTTATTAGGCGACTGAGCACTCCGCTTGAGATTTAATGCTCACTGATTTCAGATGTGTGCGTGCGTCTTCTGCAGAGCTGACATTTCAGCTGATATTGCTGCACTGCACGTCTTTTGTTGATATCAACGTGAATATACTAATTCGAACCAGTCCCAAGAACTCAGTATCATTTCACATATTATTGTCACGATTATTGATGGACCCATCTCGGCGGAAACATTGGGCAAAAGTAACGCTTGTTTTCTTATAGGTATAATGTTTGCGAGCATCAGTAAGTTTCCTCACCACTCGTGGACTGTGAGCCGCAAAATTGATGACGGTGATTAACCTTGCATAACATCGAATTTTGAAGACAGTTCCGGTGAATAACCACTATGACATGCTGGTGGGAAAACAACAAGTAATGTAGGGGGAAACGTGCAAGCTTATTAACACCTACTACGAAAATTATAGGTTCCTGTCGCCTAACACAAAACTATTCCAAATAGAGGCACATAAAACGGCACCTATAAGGCAGGACCGTGCTTGGCTACAGTGGTTTACCGGGCAGAAGAGAACTCGGTTTGGGATTCTGGAACAATTATTATGTATATAGTAACATAGAGGAATGCGATCGCAATTACGAAAGGATGGCTGATTTTGCAATTTGATTCACTGAAATGTGCAAACTAATAGTGGTACAGGCCAAAGTGCCCACTTGATTCTATAATGACAAGTCCCGTTGAAGAAATTGTGTTTTGTATCTACCTTTTTCTTGTGTTAGTGCACTTAACGTCCAATACTTATTTTTTATTGTATTCTCTCTAGAAGCTTGCTTTGCAAGAGATGCATGATACTGTAACTCACTTTGTATGTTGCCTTGCCGGTGTTCGTAAATTGCTCTGCATCGTCTCTTTACTGCATCAACTTTGTTTTGCTTTTTAACCTTTTCCGCCGACTCCTTCTCTGCCTTGCTACCGGCGAAAGCTGGGCAACAAACTGCCACATCCTTTCCACTTGATAGCTGGTATGTGGCTGCGATTGCTGTCGAAGATTTGCGCCTGGCGCCTAGGAAAGAAAGATAAGGAAGAAGGAGCGGCTGAGTGGACGCCATGTTGGCATGAGTGACTAAGTCAGTTAGACGCGGCTTGCATGCCTTCCCTCCTCTATACTTGTGGTGTCGAAACCCGGGAAGGCTATTGTGAGCTCCGTCATTAACCCCTGCTGGAGATAGGCCACTAAAACGTCATCGAACCCTCTAGGAAAGCTACCAAGAGCTCCGCCAGTGTTCCCTCGAGACGAGAAACGCCCTTCTCACACCAGCCGCCATTCTGACTCCAGATGAACCGTGCCAATACTAAGCGTACCGCCAGCCTCCTTTATACATGCGGCTGCGGATCGAAGCTGCTCAACTCATCCAATCGGGCGCTGGAACCCTGCTCACTTTCAAGCAGTCTCACGAGCGGCTCAGAGTTTGCAACGGCGGCTTGCGATCCCTGAAAGAAAAGATAGAGCCTTTTCTTTCGGACGAGGAGGTGGGTGAAGAAGCTGCATCAGTTTTACAGCACGAATACTCCGCCGCAGAAACACTGGCGCTAATTTGTCACCACATCAAGGATCTGCAGGCACCATCCTTAGCTGTGTACGGTCCTTCCAATGCTATTTACGCTGCTATCGAGGTCCCGACTGCAGGCAATCAACCTTCTGATTTGGCTACTGCTGGACGACCAGGCCGTATTCGTTCACAGCTGCCAAAGTTAGACTTCATCCCCTTTGTCGGCAAAGGGTCCCACTTGCCAGCCTTTTCGAACTTTTACATGCAACTGTGCCGTTCATGCTAACGTGGAACTGAGCAACATAGATCCTTTTCATTATTTGAAGGGTCTGCTCAGTGGAACGGCACCGCAAGCGATCGAAGTCATTTAAATATCAAACCTCATACGACGATGTCATTAATATATTGAAGACCCGCGTTGGAAATCAATAGATTATTTAAGTAATGTATTTGTCTGGGCTAGTCGGTACATGGTACTAAATGAAGGTACAGCGCACGAAGGACGCTGCTAAGAAAGAGACAAACACAGCGCTGACTTACGTCTAAAAGGTTTTGTTGCTGGCACGCAATAAATAGGCGAAAAGGAGCACAATCAACCGATAGAACAGCTTCAGTGATGATTGTCAAAAAACACAACAACAAAACCACACAAACGCACCCTGAGCTTAGCGATCTTCACTGTTAAGATAGTCAATTTCTTTTTATGTTAGCGCGATGGAAGTTTTGATGACGCAATTGTCAAGTCCCTAGTAAATTTAAAGAGCTTGCACGATTTCCCGCGTATGTTGCTCCTTATCTTTATACAGTATTGTAGTACGGATGAAAAAAGAAGTGCATTTACAAGAAAGCCAATGTATAACCATAATGCTTTTGGGGGGTGGTTATAGGGAGCGTTTATGTTCACTTAGGCGATCATAGATGCCACGCCCTGTTTGACCAATAATACAACGCTCGCAGGATAGCTCCATCTTATACACAACATTTTTTCGGCACTGCACATAGGTGATTCGTGATTGTTTTCACATTCGGCAGGTGGAGGTTCTTCATGGATAGCGGTTTTACACAAGTGCTTCAGTTTGTTTCGGGCAGAAAAAATCTGAGACCGGCTTTTCCTGCAATTATTTTAAGGCTATGTGATACCTTTTGCACATAAGGTATCACCGCGAAGTTGCGGTTTTCTGCAACAAGGAAATTCGTTGTTTTTGTCCGGAATTCGACAAGAAACATCTCCGCTACAGCGTGCAGGAAGTGGCCTGGAAAGCCAGCCTTTTTTCAGCCTCATGATTCGGCTTGTGAATCTAGATTGCATTTGATGGGAACACGACCTGGGAATAGCATTTTTTAGGGCGGCTGTCACGATGCCTCGTTTTTCTGTTTTTGAATGAGATGATGGGTATGATAAAATGCCTTTTCGTGTTCGGGGTCCGTAGCGTCTGCATTCCCCTTCGTCCCACAGTTATCTGTAGGTCCAGAATGCGAATGCCGTCATGATCCGGAACTTCCATCGTTAGTTTTAGATTAGACCTGAACAATGTGAGGATATCACTTGCTTGATTTGAAACGATGTGGCCACTTCTTAATCTACAAATCACCAGAAAGCCATCAACATATCGGAACACACGCAGAACTGAACATCCAAGTAGAGCTTTGGGCAAGTTCTGGTCCAAGGAAGCTAGTAGACAGTCACTGAAGAACGGACCGAAGCCCGAGTTAATACAGACACCCTCCTTTTGGATAAAGTGGCTGCCGTTGAAAGACACGACCGTCGAGCGCAGATATAGATCTAGTATATCAAGGAGGCTGGCAACGTCAATTCCGCAGTGGATTTAAAATTTGGTGGCACCGTACAAGTCAATCGCTCGACCCACGGCAATGTGCACGGCGTCCTGAGGGAGGAAATAGATCATATATTTGATGTCACCAGACAAGGCGCTGACATTTTTTAAGCGCTTCTCCTGATAAAATTCAGACACAGACTAAAGCTAGTCCCTGTCGACAAAGAAGGTGGTTTTGCCGTCCTTCCGTCGGCCGTTTTCCACAAGAAAGCCCAATGCCATAAGTGAAAATTTTCTTATTTTAAAGAAGCCCCGTCCGAATAAGCAAAAAAACGAAGCACTGCTCGGATGTGAAAGGCTTGACTTGGACAAGCTGGCGACCATCATAAACAAAAACACCGGCTTGAGCTTGCAATGCTTCTTCTTAGCCAAAATCCACAAAAAGGAATGTCCTTTCCTGGTCATTGTAACCGAAAAGGGCACCTGGAAACTTGCCCTCGCGTCCTACCTTCAAAACTGTTTTTCATAACTATCAGTGACCCCTTCCTTGTGCGCCCCCAGCAGCAGTTCTACATTTTTTCAGGAGAAGCCTTTAAAAAATGTCCGCGCCTTGTCTGTTGACATCAAGGATATGTTCTATTCACTTGCTCAAGACGCCGTGCACATTGCGGAGGGTCGAGCGATTGACTTGTATGATGCCACCAAATTTCAAAACCACTGCGGAATTGACGTTGCCAGCCTCCTTGTTCGACTAGATCTTTACCTGCGCTGGAAAATTTTCTTTCAACAGCAGCCACTTTATTCAGAAGGAGGGTGTCTGTATAGGCTCGGGCCTTGCTCCCTTCCTCAGTGACTGTCTACTAGCTTCCCTGGACCAGATTTTGGACAAAGCCTTACTTGGATCTTCAGCGCTTTTTTTGTGATACGTTGATGAATTTCTGGTGATTTTTACATTAAAGGTGGCCACATCGTGGAAAATCAAGCCAGTGATATGCTCACATTGCTCAGGTCTAATCTAAAACCATTTCGACTAACGATGGAAGTTCAGGGCTATGACGGCATTCGCTTTTTGGACCTACAGATAAAAATGTGCGACGAACTGGTATGCTGGCGCTACGCACCCCGAGCACAAAATTACGTTTATCATACTCATAATCTCATTCAAAATTAGCAAAAGGAGGTGCCGTGACTGCCTCAAGAAAAAATGCCATTTTCAGGTCATGTACCGAACAAATGCAATCTAGCTTCACAAGCCATATCATTAGGCTGAAAAAGGCCGGCTTTCTACCCCACATCCTGCGCGCTGTAGCGGAGAAGATACGTGCCGAAACCAGGACAAAATTAAGGAGTTCCCATGTTTCAGAAAACCGAAACTTCGCGGTAATACCTGAGTTTTCCGGAGTTCCAAGGTTCGAACCCGACCGCGGCAGCTGCGTTTTTATGGAGGCAAAACGTTAAGACGCCCGTGTGCTGTGCGATGTCAGTGCACGTTAAAGATCCCTAGGTGATCGAAATTATTCCGAAGCCCTCCACTGCGGCACCTCTTTCTTCCTTTCTTCTTTCACTCCCTCCTTTATACATTTTTTTACGTTGCGATTCAGGTGTCCAACGATATATGAGACAGATAATGCGCCATTTCCATTCGCCGAAAACGAATTATTATTATTCATAATATTACTGTTATAATACCTTATGTGCACAAGGTATCACATAGCTTGAAAAGAATTGCAGGAAAAACCAGCATCAGATTCATCTTTTCCGCGCCATACAAACTGCAGCGCTTGTGTAAAACTATCAACCATGAAGGACCTCCACCTGCCGAATGTGAAAAAAATCACGACTCGCCCTATGTGCAGCGCCGCAAAAATGTTGTGTATAAGATGGAGCTAACCTGTGGGCGTTGTATTATTGGTCAAACATGGCGTGGCATCTATGATCGCCTAAGTCGGCATAAACGCTCCAAAACCATCCCCCATAAGCCTTATGGTTATGCATTGGCTTTCTTGTAAATGCACACCTTTTTTTCAGCCGTACTAAAATACTGTATCCAGATAAGGACAAACGTACGCGAGAAATCGTGGACGCTCTTTTAGTTCACTGTGGACTTGTCAACTGCGTCAGAAAACCTTCCGTCGCGCTAACACTAAAGAAAATTGACTATCTTAACAGTTAAGTTCTCTAAGCGCAGGGTGCGTTTGTGTGCTTTTGTTGTGTTTTTTGACAATCATCACTGATGCTGTTCTATCTGTTGATTGTGCTCCTTTTCGCCTATTTATTTCGTGCCAGCAACAAAATCTTTAGGCGTAAGTCAGCGCTATGTTAGCCTCTTTCTTATTCTCGTCCTTCGTGCGCTCTGCCTTCACATTCAACAGATTATTATCCACCGGTGCTTGGTTAAGCTCCACACGCTCAATCCGTCAAGTCCCCTGGCGACGTAGTACCGTTACGCAGTCTCCTTGACTGCATCACGTCAACATCAGAGGGCTGCATGCGCTTGGTTTTCCGGCGCTAGTTTGCCCCGCCATGCTCGTAGAGATTCTCGTAAAAGTAATACTGAGCGAAGTCACGATATACTACTACAAGCGTCGGAGCTTCGAGCCAAACGCCACTCAAATGCAGTCGGAAGGCGCGGAGCTGCAAAGGCAGCTGTGACACCTCCGCATCGAGGTAGAAGCTCGAGAGCAAAATTGGTCCATTGATGGGCGGCAATCGAGTGGTCAAGAAGCGAGTCACGGCTCGCCTCTCGGGGCAGCAAGGAGCGGTAAGAATGAAGCACGCGAATCGCGTCGGAGCTCCTTGCTTTCGGCTTTTTCTCTACATAGTCGCGTCTACCCAAGGCGGTGAGTGTTTCTCCTGCGCCTCGAAGATGCACTCGACAGAGTGCTGCACTTTCGATGTTTAGGATGCACCTCTCGCCGATGTTTTAGATGCACAACTCCTAGGCATCAATCCAGACTGATATCTTAACGTTCGTTGTTTGATGTGCGAAGCCGAGCCAGCGACCTCCATTTGCAACTATGCTTACCGCTCACGTTAAATCCTCTCCCCTGCTCAAGGCATAAGCTTGGACGCCTCTGCTAATAGTATAACTACAAGTTACATGGAGACACGAGAGTCTTACAACCTTTTTGTGCATGGTTGCTGACTAACAGCCAGTTAATGTACATCAGAGGTATGTTGAATAACGGCAGCCTAACGACTTTCATTAGAACCGAATTTTCGCGGAAGTTGCGACTGCTACCCCTGAAGACGGTTCATTTCACGATCAAATATTTTGGGGCAGCTGCGGGGGGGATCCCAAACAAGCTTCGTTTAGTGCGCCTCCATCTGAAAACCCATAAGACAACATCGAGCAAGAAATTAAAGCTGTCGAGGGTTCGTTCACTTGCGACGCGCTGGCGGAAGTTTCCAGTTCACACATGTTTGTTAGACAGTTCATTGATAGAAAGAATTTGCTTCCTGATGCTATAATTTTCCCAGGCATAAATGGCGACAAAGAAGTCAAGTTGCTTATCGGAATGGGGCTGATTTTTGAGTTTCCTTTTAATGATCTCCGGTGAGTTTTTTGATCGACATGTATAGTCTAAAATAGAGAACCCGATTATAGAATTGATTTCCAATACTTATTTCAAGAGACAATTCAACCTAACAGTGAGTGGAGCTGTCGAATGTAGTATATAGAAGGCTACAGTTCGATAATTTTCACTGAGATATGCATTTCAAATATATTGCATGTTGGAAATACCCGCCGCGGTGGCTTAGTGGTTAGGGCGCTCGACTACTGATCCGGAGTTCCCGCGTTCGAACCCGACCGCGGCGGCTGCGTTTTTATGGAGGAAAAACGCTAAGGCGTCTGTGTGCTGTGCGATGTCGGTGCACGTTAAAGATCCCCAGGTGGTCGAAATTATTCCGGAGCCCTCCACTACGGCACCTCTTCTTCCTTTCTTTTTTGACTCCCTCCTTTATTCCTTCCTTGACGGCGCGGTTCAGGTGCCCAACGATATATATGAGACAGATACTGCGCCATTTATTTTCCCCAAAAAACCAATTATTATTATTAAAATAATTGCGGAATAAAAGTTCCTCGTAGCATCTTTCAACTTACTGGTTTCATGAGTGAAACTTTTTTACTCGATCACCATAGCAAAGCAGGCAAAAGCCGTTCTTCTCTGAATCTTAACGCATGAAGGGTTTGCTTGAAAATGTGGAACCTCTTCGGAATCATATCGCCTTTTATTCTTCGACCTTTTCATCGATTTATGGGGTCGAATATAATGCATTACTGGCTGCTTCAGAAGCCTAACCACAGTTCTCCGTCGTATTCGCATTTCTCTCTATATTATATACAGGCTTCGTGACCACTGTCGGCGTAGTGCTTGTAGTCGAAAGGATATTCTAGGTCTTGAGTTACATACGATCGGAAGAAAAACAGGGCCGCCAGACATGTGTTGTCTCGTGCCTGTACAGCGAATGCAAATCAAACCTCTGTTCAGTTTTTCATCAGGTCAAGAAGTTCCTTGCAGCGATCTTGGCTGCTTTAGTAAATAGGTTTTCCTAAAAGGCGGACACTTTGTTGCAGTCAGCTGATCTTTCAAAGTGTATACGTGCACCATTCTTAGCTCCTATGAGGGATTTCAAGGCAAACTTCAGGAACGTTGTCTACTAGCTTTGAACAAAATAATGAAATAGGTAGCTTCATTTCTGGTAATACACAATGTTCGCAGATAGGGACAGATCAAAATTTGAAAAAAATAGGGTGGTGTGACCTGCGACGCAGCATTGTTTAACCCACTCGTATGGAAATAGAAAAGGAAGGTTGAAAGTTAATCAAGAATGAAAGTTCTTTGGTATTTTTTTTTGCATGGTGGGTACATGTGTTGTCCTATGGTCAACAGACACAAACGAAGCACGCAGTGCATTCCACATTGGGCGTTAAACCTTTAGCACTTATATGTCTGAGGAGCTTCTGGAATCCGCTCCTACCTACCTTTGTTTGGCGCCGTATTTCACCAAAACAATATATTCAAATTTCTTGATTTGGTTTCTTTTGTCCATAGGTGTATGAATGACCAAAATGACAGCTGGTTGTTCATACTTTGCGGCATTTAGAGAATAAGTATTAACAAAAAGGGTAAAGAATTTCTTAAGTAGCAAAGCATAATCTTGATTTTTGCAGATTCGGATCCAGCCAAAAGTTTCAAAAATTTTTGAGACAAATTACTTGTACTCCTTTTGTTTTCCCCTCATAGGCGTCCGCCTCCTCCTCACTACGCATACATGTGTAGAATGGTTGGCAACAATGTATACCCTCGTTGTTGCAATACCAGCAAATTGGCCAGAACATTTCAGACGCACCTAATCCTGTAACAGTATTCACAACATAAAGCTAGAAAGTAGACATACACCAAGGGGCGTGCGGCTGTGTTTACTAAACAATATTTTTGAGTTTGGGTTGATGTTTTGCTTGAATTCTTGTGCGTAAATTTTTGCTGCAGGTTAATATTTCAGGTTAGTATAAAGGTCCTTAGTGTGCACTAGTTTTTACGATGTTTTGTAGGGGACCATAAGAGCGCTAAATGGCATTGTCGTGGCCACGTAAGGATGAAACGGGAAATACATTTTCACCTGCTCTCCTTTGCGGATGTACCTAAGGTTTGTCCCTGGCAAAAGGTCACGACGGCCACGGCGTAGTAACTCGAAGATGTATTATATTCGCTTCTTCTATTAAGATGGGCATAGCAGCGGAGGCAGGAAGACAAAAGCAGACGCGCAGAGAGATTTTAGGTCACTGGTCAGTCCAGAGACACGGCTTGATAGGCGGTGTGCTTTATAACAGTCTGTTAAATTGACCCCTTTTTAATTTTCTTCTCACCAATTAATAGTGAGCCTAATCTATGACTCTCTGAAGCTGAAACCAGCCACTTCTGGCCCTCACCACACACCCCAGCTTTATAAAAACCTTTGGAAGACAGCTCGTAAAATTTCCACGCAAGAACAAAACCATCATGGTACAGACCATTTTCCTCCTGCCTGCAAGAAAACCCTTCGAATCGGCGCGGTGCGCGGTCCTGACGATTAGAGTGAAAAGCACACTGCTTCCTCTAAAATACGTTTCTTGACGGTCCCGTCTGCTACCTCCACATCTGCATGCTTTATCTCCAGAGGACTCGAGAGTTCATCGAAGGAGGAATTCGCTTGAGTGCACTGCGACCGCAGCAAGGCGTTTGATATTTTTTGCCACTTATTAAACAGCAGTCCTTAATAAAAATCCCTGATTATTTCTTTCAATTGCTTAAGAGCTACGTTATATTTCACGCTTGCTAGGAATGCGACAAGGGAAACTCCTTCCCTTATTTCTTTTGTTGTGGCATTCATCAGGAGTCCGTTCTTAGAGCTCTTATTTTTTTACTGTTTGCTAGAGACATCGCATATATAGTAACTCAGTCCTGACATTTTTAATCTTGATGACATCAGAAAGGTTCGAGAGAATGCCAGGCGAAACAACTGTTCTATTAATAACAGCGATATAGATGCCTTCAGGGAAACGTGCACCAGGTACAAAGTTGTTTTGGACACCGCAAATAGTAGTGCTAATTTTAATCTGAAAAAGAAGTGTGACATATCGCTTCCATACACAGTTTTATGTACCTATACAGCAAGTTTCTGAACTTCTGTTTCTTTTAGTGTAATGTGAGCGCACTGACTTTATAGGTTCATTTCCGGCCTCAAAACAGCGTGCTCTCTATACACTAGACGTTGTCTCTCATGTGTCAAAGCACATCTGACATCAAGTTTCTTCTTGAGGTTATACAAGGCCAACGTCCCGTCCTCTAATTGAATATGCAACAGTTCTCTGCAGTTGGACGTGTAGATCGTGAGCCGTGATCGTCGACATCGCAAAAAGGAAGCTTTGTCGTTACGCAAGCACTTTCTCCAACTCCTTTGATGACTGTCCATCTCTATCATCCACTTTAATCCCGTTCCCTCCTTGATGACGAGACGCGCGCGTGCCTGGTTGTATCCTTTGTTTCAGATCTGTTAACTGAAATGTGCCTGCAAGTACCTCCACAATCGCCACGAAATGTCGGACTAATTCACCCATCCGCATAATAGAACCAACACTGTCCACGCTTCAGATACCTGTAGACATATGATATGCACTTATATTCCCTAGTGTTATTTCAGCACTCACTGTGTTTTTTCCGGGCTCAAGTACAGAACACACTTTTTACTTGGGAGCATATATTCTCAGCACAGCCCACGTACCTGCTCATATCAGAACGATTTTTTGGTTTTCTTAACCCACTTTCTTGTTTCGTTGTACTGCAACTTTTGCTATGTTGCAGTTGCTGTGGCTTCCTATTTGTCCTTGTACATGCTCTCTCCTTTTCCTTCTAGCTTTCCTAAAGTACTTTTTGTATTTGGTTTCTACCTCTTTTCTTCATATTCTTGCCAAATTGTTTGGACCAGACATTTGATGATAATCCAGTCTCATACTAGTCCAATCATGCATATCTGTTATTTAAGATTTTTAGTATTACGTGTCTTTATGTATGAAATTTGAGCTGTGTTTCTCGCACTTAGTTGCTTTAATTGCTCTGCCTCCCGACGTGCGCCGGCACAAATGTTTTAGCTGTTCTCTTGGACTATAAGTAAACACTTTTTGATTGACTGAATACTGGCACGAATTGATTCGGCGGCGTTTTGTAGCATACGCAATAACTTAATTGTTCGGTAACATTTTTGCTTTCTGACGCTTCCGCTTAACGTTGAGAAGGAGTAAAGATGTGAGGTTCTTCCTTGGAGGCGCTCGTTTATTTGCGTTGGACTTGTAGCAGACAGCCAGTTGATGGACGGACGATGACACGCGGACGAACAGGGGAACTGGACTTTTAAAACACTTAAAAGCAAACTGGAATGACAACCTACTCGCAAAGAAGAAACAGGCAGTACGCGCTCAGCTACCAAAGATGTTACATAAGTAACACTTGAGCTCCGAGATCGCTCGTCAAAGCTTGCCGAAAGCCGGGGCCTGTCTACATTGCTGCGCGACGCCTGAGCAAAAAACCTTCAGCTACCAGAGCGTACATAAAAGTACGCTCGAGCTGCAAGCTCGCTCTAAATAACTGGCCGAGAGCCGGGGCCTGTCTACATCCCTGCGCGAAGCCTGACCTAGAACCGACTAACTTAACGCAACGCGCTCCTAAATAGCCTATTTCTAAAGTTCTAGAAAAGGACAAGGGCGCTTGGAGAGTAGCAGGCGTCGCAGCACACGTCAAGCTACGTCTCCCTCCCGCTGTTTTCTTGAGCGCGCTAGAATTCTCTCGAACATCTGTCCTCACGCGCCGTAAAGGTCTCGGGGAGAGCAGGTCCTGGCCCCTGCGTTGCAATGCGTTGACAGCCGTGCGTGCCTTTAAATATGATCGGGGAGTTCTTTTCTCTTTTTTCGGCGCGCGCTGGAAAAGCCTTGCGCTCCCTACAGTGGACTTAGAGAAGAATTCCTAACGCTGCAAGAATTGACTGGTTTGTAGCGCTCGCGAAGACGAAGTGATCCCATAATGCATAGAGAATGCAGTGTGACTGTTTCGCTATTCCAGCTTTATTCCTCTTCTGCGGTTGTTTACTTGGTCTCTCTTCGTCTTTTAAAATAGGTCAAATGCGCATACGTGACGCGCCAAACGGCTCTCGGCGCAATTTTATACTTCAGCCACTTAAATGCGTTAGCCATCTGCAATCTACGCAAAACCTGGCCAGTAGTGTCAGTTTCGGACCGCGCAGTGGAATATGTGGTAGCGGTTGGGGAAGAGTGGTGAAGAGGATGTTGACAATCAGAATGGGTGGGAGGATCACGTGGAGAAGAGGCGGTGCGGCGGCCAATCAGTAACGTGGAGAAGATGGGAGGGGACACTTTCTGTAACACGTCAGCGGAGGCTCCCGTTCCAGGGGGCTGATACTTTCAGTACCTCCCAGCAGCCACGAATTGCAGGAGCTAGCGCTAAATTCTCCATCACTTATGGTCACAGTGGTTAGTATGCGTAACGGGCTGAGCCATTTAGGAGCAGGGGTTTGCTTGGGGTGGACCCAAAAACTGCGCCAGGGTTGTGAGGGTGTTGGTGGACGGCTTTTTGAGGTCGCATGACGACTGTGTCACTTACCATGTTGTAGAAAGTTTTATTTCCTTCGCTCGAAAACGTTCCCGTTTACAAACAAGTTACTCATTACATAATGTTCCCTTGCAAAAAGTACTTGAATATAAGTATCTCGGTGTTTATATTACATCTATCGTAACGTGGACGAGGCAAGCTGAGTATATCACATACAAGTCCTGCAGAATGCTCAATTTCTTAAAACGAAATATCTCAAAAGCGCCGTCTAATGTCAAAAAACTCCTGTATTTCACGTACATGCGACCAATTCTTGAATATGCCTGCCCTGTATGGGACCTCCCGTTTGCTTACTTATGTGACATGCTCGAGCGCGTCCAGAATAAAATGCTGCGAGATTTGTGTCCAATAATTACAGCTTTGCAACTAGTATCACATCTCTTAAGAACCACCTTCGTTGGGCATGTTTAGCTAACCGTAGAACACATTTGAGGTTGAAAATCATGCATTGCATCTATACTGGAAGGTTAAGCATTGACAAAGACCGGTACCTGCTTCAACCACACTTTTTTTCTAGACGATTTCATCATCAGTGGAAGTTCCGAGAGATTAAATGTAGGACATAAATTTACAAGGCCTCGTACTTTCCACAGACGATCAATGAGTCGAACAGGTAGCCGGCCGGTGTCACTGAGTGCTGCACAGAAGGTCAATTTTGCGCAATCTTATCTGATGGGTGACCTGGCGCGCAGTTCTTTTCCGCGTGTCTTTTCATTTCATTAGCGTTTTTTTTTGTTGGAGCGCGGTGGTTCTTCAGTGCATGCATTTTCTCATCTATTATTACTTTTATTTTGTATTTTTTGTGTTCGTATTTCTGTAGTTGTATTTTTATTGTATTTTTGTTATCCTCTGTACTTTCCGCCAAACGAGCAAAACTAATTGTGTCCCCCCCCCCCTGCAATAATGCCTCCGGATGCTGCAGGTATCTCTAATCAATCAATAAATAAAAAATGCAATACGCGCGGCACGTGTGCTGGCGACCTCGCTTTACCTGCGCTTTTTTGTCAAGCTTTCCATTGCTGCTACAAGGTGGCCACGCTATAGGTAGACCATATTTATTCGCCGCAGCGCTAAGAAATCGCACAAAGTGCAGACAACAGAAGATGAATATTTATTTATTCCAATCGAGCACGTGAGCTGAATTATTCTTTGAAAAAAAGAAGCTTTATTCAGTACGCAGAATCTTTACGTTACCACCGGTATTGCAAAAACGTGCGATGTACTACACACACTGATAAGTGGTTATCATACATGTTTAAAGGTTTGCAGCAGCTCTCCTTGCGACACTTTGATTTTCAGGGCAACACAAATGTTCGAACATAAGTTGCTTGAAATTAATGCTGCACTGGCTTGGTCAGGAATATCATGCTATTTACGTTAGCGTGAAATTAAATAGCACTGATATGCGTTTTAACTGCACAAATTTCATGACAGCAAAACGATTCTGTAACATAAAGCAAAATGTCGAAATTTTCATTCACTTGCTTTTTTTTTATTTACGAAAGTGGAGTACACTAGATTTTTTGCGTTGGATCAACAGCCAACCACGACATTTCTGTACTTCCGCTGGTCAAATTTGATTTTTGTGCCTCCGTCTCCACACAGTAGTCCCCCTGGAAAATAATCGTAGTCGGCGCCGTCCAGAGCAAAACACCCTACTTCACTGGCGCCTGGTAATTGAAGGCGGCGCTGAACAGCCCACATATTTGTCGTCTAATGTCGGGGAAGTGAGGTAGCCCCACCGCAAAAGAATTTCGCAGGGGCAAATTTCACCACCGCAGCTACTGTCGTAGACTGTAACAAGCAGACACACAAGAGGATTCACGACGGCAGCCCATTTAGCACGAGCCGCAAAAGACAGGCGGGGGCGGGGGGGGAGCTATGAGAGAGCGCCGGGTTTCGAAGGTCAACAGCACAAAACGAAGCACTGTCGAAGCTGTTGCTCCATTTATATTACGAAAATATGAAGGAACACAAAGCCAGAGTGACCGACGCCGCCGAGACTGCAATAGCGACCTAAGCAACGCAGCCACACTCCCCAAAGAGCCAGCGAAATATGCCAAGGGTGTGCGATTCTTGCTACGGCGCAATAGTCTACGGCTGGGCGTTTTGAAAACTCAAATCTTACAGAGGCAGAAAAATACCAGAGATAGTGTTCCTTTTTGCACAATCTTCTTGTTCTTTATCCGTGAACCAAACGTGGGGAGGGTGGTCTCGCTCCGGTGGCTCTCTCCCACCATTCTCCCTCTTCTATCGAACATAAAGAGCGAAGGCACATGGCCACCTTTTGTCTTTTTCGAAACACGGCTGCTGCGGTTAGGCTCGAATCCTGATATTCCTCCTGAGCAATCGAGCGCCCTGACCTGCTATCATTCGTAGGCGCCTTCCACTGAGTGGCGGGCTTGAAAAGCCTCGGGACTTTCCTCTTCTTGGGACTGCTATTGCGGGAGCTGTTTTTTAACAAGTTTCAGAAATTGCTATTTGCTGTTTATTCTGAGTGTCTGTTCTTGCTATATCCGAAGCAAGCTTTTCCAACGACGCATAACTTTAATGCCTTTTTTAATAGCTATATTGCGAAAGCGGGTACACGAAGAAAAACTTACGCGATTGCAGTGCTGAGAACGTCAGGCGGAATGAGCCATGAAGCTTTCAAAGACTCATAACAGCACCGTGAGGAAATTTATTTTACATTCATTGAACCCTGGGACACCTCATACCCTTCCTGGCGCAGTGGCGCAGTGGCTAAGCGATGCGCCACTGCCCTGCGATGGCAGGTGCTTCCAGCTTTGGGGCTTGTGCGACAGAGGTAGATTTTGCCAGCGACAAATCTTTTAATTTACATGCCACCTGTGACGGTGTGCATTTTTTCACTGTCTGGCGGCCAGTTCGGTGACTATCTGGTGCGTTAAAACCACCAATTGGAAAAGAATAAACGAGGTAGTGAAGAAATCAAGGGATATAGAGGTTATAGCAGTGGAGGGCTTCACCGAAGCGACGGCAAGCTGCGACGCCTTTTTCTCTCCTTATTGCACTCCCATCTTCCAGCCTACACCGCCTCCCCCTTCCCCGGTGCTGTTATACGTCTTTCGTTTTCTACCTGACCTCCTCCCATGCTAGCTGTGGCTGCGGTTAGGGTGTCCACCGAGATATGAGACAGTCATTGCGTAATATCCTTTCCTCAAGAGACGCTGCGGCAGAGTTCAGTGCCGCATTGATGAGGTGCGATGAAGATGAGTTCAGGACAGATATTCGGGCAAAGTATGCGCTGTGGTAGGCTCGCAGATTCGGCGCTCGCAGATTCTCATTATTCTTCATTCTGACGCCAGGATATGAAAGTGGAAACGCAATAAACAAATCGTCCCCCTTTTCTATTCTGTAGTGCGTTACATACACCTTCACGGTTGTTCAGAAAGCAAGCCAGCCTCGGGCAGCTCAATAAAACAGCCTCGGCCTGACCACCGAATTTACTCGGACAAATCACCGCAGCGCGGTGGCCGTAAGACAAGCATGCACCAGATGGAACGAACACTGCACAAGGTGTTCATGTGTGCTGTCATCAAGGGGAGGCCGTGTGTGACAGGCATGCTTCACTCGTTCTTTTATGCTCGGTGCGAGCGAGTGGCGGCGCTAGTGATGGGAAAATACCGGTAGCACTATTGATACTATCGATAGTTCAATCACTATTGAACTATCTATGCTTCTATACTAAAAAAATGTCTATAGTGGTATTTACAGCGCGCTATCGATATAAGTATCCATAGTACTTTCGATAACACATTAGACAGTACTTTTGATAATTAGCACATTCGATATAAATATTGAGAGAAGAGTTTAGATCTGGGCTAGCTGATACATAGGCGAAACACCAGTCAAAAAGAGGACGCCAAAAAGGAGGAACGCAAACCATGACGACTGAACTAGCAACTGTGCTTTATTGAACAAGGCACCTTCGCTGGAAGGCTCACAGCACACGCGCAGAAAACCCAAACCCTTCTTTAGACAATGACATCAGATAGATCAGTCGCACAACTATCGCCTGCGCGCCAAAAAAGAAAGTTCTTTATCAAGCAGGCGTAACAAAGTTGTGCTAATTCAATCTTCACCATGCAACCTATTATAGTAGGCTTCTAAAATTTCGCGTTCTTCTTTCCCCCTGCCTCTGCCAAGAATGCATGCGTTGCCAAATAGCGAGTAGCAGCCAAACTCGCGACAGTGGCGGGGCAAGTTTTATCCTTCAGCAGATCCCCGTGAGTTGTGTTCGCGCAGCCTGTCATTAATACACCGGCCTGTTTGGCGCATGCAAAAACTTTCGCATGTTAGCGAAAACTTACACACCAGGCTTGTGGAGCATTTCGGGCACACATTTTTATGCTTCGTCGTACAACTAGGAATTCTCGATTTTCCTCTTTATATAGCACAGGTCGGGGAGCTTGCAGGGAGCCAAGAATGCAACATTAAAGCCTCGCTTAACTGCAACTATCTTAATCCTGTGGTCTAGTCTCACCACTTTAACTTGAAATCTTTTTTGTTCAGCGGCAACAACATCAAGCAACCTGGCATTCTCATTTTTCTTCTTAATCCTCTGAAGTAGAGACTGAGCAACCGCTTTTAGGAGTACTCTTGGATACGCCGCTGCCTCCGCACGTAAGATTCGTTTGTCAAAGCTGCCCTACATAGCGTGGTAGCAGTTTTTCCAGTGAATTGCGGAGAATATTCATATAAATTCCTCTTTTCACAATCTTAGATTGTGCGGATGCAAAAGTCAACAATGTCTCCTTGCTGTCAGCTGAAAGCATCCTTCATGAACGGCCATCGTCACAGTAGCTTAATTGAAGGTCTATGAAACTTATCGAATGGTAGCTAGTAAGTGCGCGGATGAATTTAAGCATTTAAATATATTCTCCAACTGCAGGCAAGGAGTCATTAGTGGAAGGCTGTAAATGTATCAAGAAATCCTCAACGTGTTTAGAACCTCTGCACACACGCTTGTTTAGAAGAACATGTTTAACGGAATGGTCAAATTTGGCTAAACAAATTTTACACAACACGGGAGCTACGCTATCGCCAATACATATTCCTGTTTTCTGTAGGTAGAAGAGCCCCTTAAAATCAACATTGGTAAAAGACATGCAAATGTACACAATTTCCAAAAAAGGGTCAACTTACACACCACACGTGTTCTGAAATCCCACAGGATTGGAATCTTTAATAATTTCCCGCACTGGTACGAAAAGTTCGCTTCGATGGATGCTTTTGGTGTCGGCCTAGAGGGCCGCCCAAGAAGTGAGTCGAGACACAGCAAAACATGACGAATGACGTTTGATTGACGGCGGGATGGGTTTATATATGGAGCGATCACAGATGCACATAGAAGAGGCCAAATCCAATACAAGTAGAACGAAACAGAAACTAAAACCCAGGACACAACATACCCGCAGCATTCAGGGAAAAGCAAACATTAATGAAAAATTGAAATTGAATAGCAAATTTTGAATACGAAGTTACACAATACAACATTAACAAATATCTGAACACAGAAATTCCTTTACTGTTTTGGGAGCTTTAAATCCGAAAACAAAATTTCATACCTCATCCCGAAATAACAATGAATCAACACTGCACTCTTCATCAAAAACGTACATCTCACGCTTCATCAAACAATGCACTTCATCAAACCAGTAAACATTTGAAACATCTGAATATCAGAAAAAATAAAGAACACTTCATAGAAAAAAACAAATATACCCATCCTAAATATATCTTCTCCCCCTTTTTTCTTTAGAAATAATGAGGGGTCTTAAATGCATAGGAAGCTGAAATCATCCAAAATGCTCAATAAATCCTGCTAGGTCAGTGTCGCTGAAGGCTACTATTAATGTCTAATACCGGGGCTCACTTGATATCATTAAGGTTTGGATGAATTGCCCAATCCCTGAGCGTCCCCAGGGAATCTGCTGACGGCGTCCTCATGAGCAGTGAACCCTTTATCCAAAAATATCTTACAAAATGCTCCTTCTTGCTGTATTTATGAAGTTACCTTAAAACGTCGGCTAGTTTTAATTGGCCGGAAGGAACATTCTACTCTATGAAAACTAAAGGTCCACACGACCATAGAACATCGGCTAGTTTTGCTCAACCGGAATATACACACATGAACATCGGCCAATTCTACTAGACCCGAATAAACATACGAAAGAACAGCAAGTCACCTTCTAAAGTCAACCGGCTTTGACTGAAATGACATATAAAGTCTGACATGAAAGAGTACTATAGGTGTATCTGCTTGGACGAAGAGAAGGAAATATGCATAGTGACCTGAAAACTCGTACTCATTTCTGAACAGTTGAGCATTATCTTTATCATGTTACAATGTTGCTTAGAAGAATGTTCTTATTAAGAAATGCAAGCTCATATTATTATGCCAAATAATCCTGAAAACAGAACGAAAGAAATATCAGAAATATCAAAACATTTCAGATCATAATATCAGTATGATGTTATCCACTGAAATATATCGCATTCACTTCCTATACAATACTTACTGGGAAGGAGAAACTGCGAATGACAAAAATGACATTGAAAAACATGTAAAATACCTAGTTGCATTTCATGAACTATGTTACTCATTGAATTGCAAAATGCAATTCCCCTTCTTAAACAAGAAAGAAGAATGCAAGACAAGTTATTGTGACACATAGTCCTTAAACCAGTATGGCTTGCGAGTGTTCCTTCTCGGTCGCTCCGGTGCTAAACTGGATTCCTGAGGAGACGTCCTCAGCCACGATTCCGAAGGCTGCCGTCGGTGTCGGTTCCTTGGCGGAAAAGCTGGGGCTGACCCACTTTCATCAGGCAGCACTGAACACTGGGCACGCAAGGTAGGAGGCACATCTTGCCTGCCAACAGATAAATCACGTGCACGATGAGCACTTGTGCCAGAAGGCATATCACACCCGTTCACAGGTAAATCACTCACATCACTGAAGGTGAGACGACATGGATTGTCCAGCTAGTGGCAGTGAAGAAATGGTGAAGCGAGTTCTAGCTTCTAGAGGCTAGGGTACCGGTGATGCATCAGGAGGTTGCCGAAGTAACACTGGGACCGCCGAGCCTTGATTATGTGCACAACGTTTAGGATCGTAGGGAAAAGGTAACTGAAATAAATCGAAAAGTTCATCCTCTTCCCGATTAATTTGCCTCGGTACCTTTGCCAGCTTGAAATCATTCCATAGCTTGCCCTCATCTAAGCGACATGATTCTGGATCATGTTGCTGAATGACCTCCCGTGGTGCGAAGAAACGTCTGTCTCATTTGAACTGAATAAGGGGTTTACGAAATTTGACAATGTCTCCTGGCTGAATTCTGGGTGGTCGTGCTCCACGTTTGTTATCTGTGTTTTCTTTCATTACCATCTGTTTCTTCTTCATTCTTTTCCTCAAATCTTGAATAGCTAGATATAGATGCTCAGCAAACAATGACAAGAAATTAACTAAATACCACAATATCTAGCTTTGTAGGATGGCATCTGCCCTGAAGAAGAACTGCCTTGTGGCATGAGGTGTCGATATATATATATATACCGAAATACTGTGAAATTGTGGTTTTCAATGGCCGACATTCCAGCGATCAAAGGACTTGAAAGTTCTGTTAAATCATCCGATTTGTCCGTTGGATTGCGGGTGATATACTGAAGAATAAGTTAGCTTGTTAGCCCTGTTTTTCAGTAGTTGTTTAAATTCCTTTGAGATGAACTGAGGGCCTTGATCGGATATCTCTTTCGGATAGCCTTCATGAGCAAAAACATCGAGTAAGAAGTCTTTAATATCTGTAGTTACATTATCTGTCATCTTCACCTCAGGCCATTTCGAAAAATAATCAACTAAAGTGATGGCATAGCAACAATGTCGATGCGCTCACTCAACCGGGCTATGTCGATTGGCAACATTTGCCAAGGCTTCTCTGGAAAAGCAACAGGCTGCGAAGGTAGCACAGAAGTTTTCACCGTTTTTACTTCATGAATGGTAGTAGTCGGAATCATCTCTTCCTCCTACGAGTATGCCGCAGCTGGAATCTAATCTTCTTCTGACGCGTACTCTTGCACTTCTCCTACAGAAACTCGACGTCGATTGCAGACTGACTGAAAATGTCCGACTCGTCCCCAACAAAGCCAAGTTCTCTGCGTAGGACATGTAGGCGCCGACGCTATGTGGCGATCCGATCCACATCTGTAGCGGTAGCAGTGCGCCATGTTACGCGTTGCGCGTCTGTGCGCGTTCGTTGACGGAACCTTGTCGGAAAAGTTGCGTTCGTTCGGAACGCTGGCAGCAACGCTGCTGAAGTTGTCTCTACTTGTAGACGGCGTTGCGATGCCTTGTTGCGCCGGACGTCTTGAAGAACGGGCGTCTTGGAACGGAGGCATGGTTTCTTGACGTCGGGGACGAGCTTGATGAAAAGACCAAACTTCTCCTTTAATTTGCGGAGAAACTCGCGGCAACGATGGCGTTGCTTGCCGCAGTGAACGAAATTGATGGAGTGAGTAGGTGGCTTTCTGCATATGTTCTGCGACTTCTTGAGCGTCGCGAGCCGTTAGCTCATACCGCAAAGCAATATTCGAAGCTGTAGAGAAGGCGATATCAGATCATCCTAAAAAAAGGCGTTCGCGAACACGTAGTGATGAGACAACGGTGACGAACCTGTCTCTCATTGCTTCATCTGGGGACGCAAACCTGGACGCGTTTGCCAGGTATTGGAGTGCGGTTATGTATTCTTCGACCGACTCATCTGACCGCTGCAGGCGGTTGTAGAATTTACATCGTTTTACAACCAAATTTTTCAACACAAAAAATGCTTGGGCAAGTAATGTTACTGCAGCTGAAACACATCTGGCGCAGTATCTCCCGTTTCTGTGGACGCTGCTGATGGAAGCGACGCAATCTCGTGTTGCGTCGTAGTACGTGCAAAATAAAAACTGCGCTCTTCGTCCCATAAATTGTACCACAACAATGATTTCTTGCTTTCAGGTGATGCTGAAGAACCACCGGATAAGTTCGAATAAAGTTCAAATGTATGTATTTATTGTGCCCAAGGTAACTCCGGGCGTCCCGGTCTCTGAAGGAAAGGCTCGTGTGCCTGAACGCCGGAGAACCCTTGCGTCGCGTTCGACATTTTTTCTCGTTGATAATCTTGTTCACAGGTTGTATTTCACTAGTAGAATCGTCCCTCAATTCAACTTTCAAACGTGATAGCCAGAAATGACGCATTGGCCTCCCGAAGCAATACTCAATATGGCGGTTCGAAACAGGGGTGGCCTCCCGATCTCTCAATGGCCGGTCATGAAAACGGCAGCAGCGTCCCGGCTCCTCCAATGGCCGGCTACAAAAGAACAGTGGCCTCCTGAATCGCTGCAAAAGAAAATGCTCACCCAGCACAACGTACTCGCGGTTCTTCTTTCATTCTGTATTGAATAGTGAACATGAAAGTTGCCAGCTTCCCGGTCTTCGCGATTGCCGGTTACAGAAAATGGCAGCCAACGGTCTTCCTCCCTCCTCGTCTGCGCAGCAACAGGTTGCACGCTGTGGCGGTAAATACGTAGATCCGCTAGGCTTAGCGACCTCCTCAACCGGCTTAACTCGAGGCGTCTGAAACCGTAATCTAGCTCATTTTCAAAAGAACACTTTTCATGTGTCTAAGAAACGCTGCTAATGTGCGCATTCACTCGATTTCCAAAGCCATCGAAACGCAGCCGCCGTGGTCGGGTTCGAACCCAGGAACTCCGGATCAGTAGCCGGAGTTCCCGGCTTTATGGAGGAAAAACGCTAAGGCGCCCGTCTGCTGTGCGATGTCAGTGCACGTTAAAGATTCCCAGGTGGTCGAAATTATTCCGCAGCCCGCCACTAAGGCACCTCTTTCTACCTTTTTTCTTTCACTCATTCTTTATGTCTTTCGTTACGGCGCGGTTCAGGTGCCCAACGATGAAGTTGAATTTGCCGCTGAAAATAGAACGTGAAGAAAAGAACCGAAGATGACGGAACGTCGTCACATTTAAACTGATTCTGACGGCCAACTCACGTTAAGGCAGTGGGCCTAATAAATGTGATCCTCGTTGCCAAAGGCGTGTCGGCATGGAGGGCCGCCCAAGAAGTGAGTCGATAGTCAGCAAAACATAACGAATGACGTTTTATTAATGGCGGGATGGGTTTTCATATGAAACGATCACATAACAATCCAAAGTACAGATCCACATAGACAAGGCCAAATCCAATCCAAGTAGAATGAAACGAAACCCAGGTCACAACAATGCTGTAAAATAGGTCTTTAATATCGACCGAAAACGCCACAATGGCCCCCGGAATACCCTTTACGAGCTCTTCTATCATCTCTGCCGAGCTAGCCACACCGTATGGGTCCTGCATCGGGGCGATGGCAGGGGTCGCGAAAAATCTGACCCGGCAGCTTCTGCCAAGAACCTGCATCCGTAACACTGGCTCGCAACGGGCAGCACACCACTTGCCACCAAATGTTACCTTGAGTTAAAGCCACAGGAAAGGAGGAGCCACACATTACAAATCAGGAGGCTTTGGAATGCTCCGCAGCACCGCTCTCTGCAGTGCAGTGGAAGTACCTGTGCGTTCCAGCAACGTCGGTACCAGCCGAGCGCGTATTCTCATCGGCTGGGCAGGTCTTTTTAGATAGGAAGAGCAAGCTGAAGGGCAAGAAAGTTGACATGCTAGTGTTCCTTCACAAGAATGCTTGGTTGCTTGGCGCGGGACATCACACTTGCGTGGAATTCCGGCCAATTTTTCAATTCACGTTCAAAAGCCTTGGACCCAGATCTGAAGCTTGGTCATCAATCCGGCCTACCCCAACGTGTAGCAACTTTGCTGTGTTACCTGTGGCTTGGTGTAGCCTTCACCAACCACTAATGTTCCTTAATCGGTATGGCTAAGATACCTGCATACGTCAGCTGCCGGTGTGATCATCATCAGCCGACCGAACTCGTCCCGTAATCGTAAAATTCCTATCTCATAAAACCAAAGACGCACTGTTATCAAATGGCCGTAAATTAAAAGACACAAACTACAGTATTGGAGAGGACTTTTCCCGCACCGTTCGACACGCGTGTAAACAGTTACTAGTGTTTGCCAAAGCCAATTCTAACAAGTACTCCTTGCGCTTCAAAACCCTGCACATCGGCTCAAAATGCTATGTATTTGACGCATCATCCCAAAGCGTTAAGGAAATAACATAGCAATTGCCCCGTCACAAAACTTTAACAAATCGTCGACCCGCTCCACCGCACAATGTTCTCTCGTTTTCGATAATATTCACTAACATCCGTAGTCTTCTTCCAAAGCGCGAACTCATATCAAACATCATGTCGTCATCCGGAAGCAACATACTAATACTAACAGAAACTTGGCTAAATAGTGACGTAACGGATGCGGAAATTTTGGCCGATTTACCCAACTTCGAAGTGTATCGAAACGATCGGAAAGGTAAACGGGGGGCCGGTGTTCTCGTTGCCATTCATCGAGGCATATCATGCTCTGTTGTTGACGTCGCATCCGACATTGAAGCCATATGGCTCATCAGTCGCGCTCCCCCCGTAACAGTTCTGCTTGGCGTTTGCTGCAGGCCCCCCCAGACTAGTCCAGACTTTCCACGTCATCTGAACAACATCCTTCATAAACTTGTTTTCACATATCCAAATGCCCGTATTCTTCTTTTTGGTTATTTTAACTACCCGGATATTGATTGGCAGAACATAGCTAGTTCCACAATAACGTGTCATGCAGAGGCGAAGAACTTCATCGATGTCTGTTTAAATTTTAACCTCACTCAATTAATTTCCCAACCAACCCGTGTCTCACGAGAATCAGCAAACACACTCGACCTGATACTAACAAGCAGCCCCGAGAATGTATCATCCATCAGTTAGCTTCCTGAAATCAGCGATCACAAAGTCATGCACGCCTTATTCTCATTTACCTCGACTCAAAAACAGACATCCGATAAAACGATACACCTCTACGATAAGGGTAACTATAATGCAATAACTGAAGAACTTAACACCTTTTTTCCTGAATACGTATCCGCATTTCACACTCGCTCAATTTATGAAAACTGGCTGATATTCAAGAACAAATTAAATCATCTCACTAATATGTTCGTACCAAGGATTACCTTTCATACTAATCGCAATAAACCATGGTTTACCCAGCACGTAAAACGACTCGAAAACAAAAAGAAACGATTGTTTCGTACCGCCAAACGAAACGACACGCCTGCCGCATGGGGAAAATACTTCGAGGCCGAAAAATCATACCTACTTTCTGTTCGTAACGCCAAGTAATCATTTTATCACAATGACTTACCAAACTTACTTATAAGAAACCCCAAGCAATTCTGGCAAGTCTTAAACCCAACACATCCTCCCGATATTAAACTGACGAATGATTCACATGAAGCAGTGACTGACCATGATTGCGCAGAAATATTTACCCATGCATTCACATCTGTGTTCACTACCGAACCCAACGCACTTTCACAATTACCACCCTTTAACTTAGAAACCCCCATGCCGGCAGTCACGTTCGTCGAAGAAGGCATTTCATCCATAATTCGTAATATGAAACTTTCATCATCAGCTGGTATGGACCTGATTAATTCAAAACTATTGAAAAACGTGGAATCAATTTGTGCATCATATTTATGTCTCATTTTCTCACAGTCACTCTCCTCAGGAATTTAGCCTCTTGATTGGAAAACGGGGAAGGTCGTTCCAGTCTACAAATCAGGTAACAGAGACTCGCCCTTGAATTACCGCCCCATTTCATTGACTAGTGTGCCTTGTAAAATCATGGAACATGTCATCTACTCACAAATCGTAAACTTCTTGGACCGAAACCATTTCTTTCACCCCTCACAACATGGGTTTCGTAAGGGCCTCTCTTGCGAAACCCAACTAGCGCTTTTCCTTCACGACTTGCACACTAATCTAGACCGTAATATGCAGACAGACACCCCCTTTCTTGATTTCGCCAAAGCTTTTGACAAGGTTCCCCACCGCCGGCTATTACTAAAACTCTCAAAGCTGAACCTACCCCCTAATACTCTCAAATGGATTGAAGAATTCCTAACTAACCGTTCTCAGTCAGTCTATCTTAACGGCTATCTGTCTACATCTCTCCCGGTTACTTCAGGGGTCCCACAAGGTTCTGTCCTCGGTCCCCTCCTATTCTTATTATATATTAACGACTTGCCCCTACATGTTTCCTGTAGTATTCGAATTTTCGCAGATGATTGTGTTATTTACCGCACCATTAATAACTGTCACGATCAATACACTCTTCAGACAGAGCTTAACAACGTACTAAATTGGTGTGATAACTGGCTAATGTCCCTCAATCCTACTAAATGTACACTCATGTCCTCCACTTGTCGTCACAATCCATATCTCTTTCATTATTCAATTTCTAACACACAAATTGAGCATGTACAATCATATAAATATCTAGGAGTCACCCTCTCTTCTAATCTATCATGGCAGGTTCATATTGGTAACATCATTTCAGCATCAAACAAAACACTCGGTTTTCTAAAACGTCACCTTCGTCTTGCCCCACCAAGTGTTAAATTGCTCGCGTATAAATCACTTATAAGACCCAAATTAGAATATGCACCCCCATCTGGAGCCCACAACAAGCATATCTAATCACCGCATTGGAAGCTGTGCAGAATCGTGCTGCCCGATTCATTCATTCCTCATACTCATATGACGTCAGTGTCTCATCCTTGAAAGCTACATCCGGACTGCCACCCCTCTCTTTTCGTCGTCGCATTGCTAGCCTCGCCCTTTATCACAAATTCTTTTATTCTTCTCTCAATCAAGCACCGTATATCGCCGCCGCATCACGCATATCTCACCGCACCAGTCATCCCCTTCAAGTTGCCCGCCCACTATCACGCACTACTACGTTTTCAGCTTCGTTATTTCTTCGAGCAGCCACGGACTGGAACGGCCTACCCCATAACATCGTCGCCATCGCTTCAACATCTGCTTTTCAAGAACGCGTAACAGATCACCTTCAATGTTAAATTACCATCGCTGTTTGTTTTCCTCACTACAAATGTAATCCCACCCCTTATTTAACACCCCCTGAAATGGGGGCCTTTAAGGAATAAAACTGAACTGAACTGAACTGAACTGATGAGACTAAGGCTGATATTCTTTGTGAATGCCCTATCCACAGAGACGAAAGGCAGTCTGTGTGTCGTGCGCTGGAGCGTCTAGATTCACGCCCACTGACGGAAATGCAGATCCTCGGCAACTGGCTGCGGCGATAGTCGGCGTTGAAGGTCTGCAAGGCACTGCTCCGCTTCCTGAGAACTTCTGGCCTGCACGATAGACTGTGACTTAACCGTTCGCTTGCTGACCATGAATATTGACTTCAATTTTCTGCTCCTCTCTTTTCTGATTCAATTTTTTACCCCTCACCCCCTTCCTCCCCATGGAGGGTAGAAAATTTGTTATTCTTCAGGTTAGCCTACCTGCTTTTATTTTTCATCCTCCTCCTTACTGGTCCGTGTTAGGCGTCCTCGTCTTTATCCGATGGCTTATAGGCAGGAGCCGGAGATAAGCAATCCGCCTCAATTCCATAGCGTCCAGATGTGTAGGCGATGATGATGCCGAAATCTTGGAGGACCAAGCTTCATTAATCGAGAAGGCCAGAGGCCTTGTTCAAATTCGCAAGCCAGCGCTGTGCGTAGTGAACGCTCCGCACCAAAGGTTGTCCCTAAAGGCAGGGGCAGGAATTTCGACACAGCTCAGTTCGTGGCGAGGCGCATCTTCATGATCGTCGATTATTTAGCCTTAACCTTCGATAGAGAACGGCTACATTACGCTGTTCCTACGGTCAGTCGCTTTTTTGTAGCAGGACGAAGCCTTGACCCATTCTGGTTGCGTCGCAATCAATTTCAATCTTGGCGCTTTCATCAAAGTGCCCGATGACCGTGACGGGATGTCAGTGACACCGAAGTTCCCTTAACACTGCCACTTACGGCGCTCCCAACTTAATAGAATGCGTCTATTCGTCGGTTGCGTCAGAGGTTTCGCAATGCGCGAAAAATACTTAACAAATCGGCGGTAATATGCAGATTCCAAATAATCTGCGCACAGTGTTCTTTCCGGTGGGGGGCGGAAACTCTGAAATACTAGCTATTTTCTACTGGTCTTCGCGCACACTATTTTTGCGAACAACGTTGGCTAGAAACAGCAGCTCTTCTATTCGAAGTGGCAGTTCTCTGCTTTGAAGGTGAGCCCGGACGACTTCACTGCTTCCAGCATTGTTCGAAGCGTTCTCAGCTGGCCATCAAATTGTGAGGCAAAGGTAAAGACGTCATCTGAATGTACTAGATAAATCTGCCTCATCACACATGCCAGTGCTCTGTCCATTACCTGTCGGAACGTCGCTTGGGCAGTAGAGACTCCAAATCGCATAACCGTGAGCTCTACGGTGCCATTGGGCGGAAAGAACGCGGTCCTCTCTGACTCTTTCATCGACATAAATTAGCCATTAGCCGCTGTTGAGATCAATTGCAGAAAATTACTTTGCGTTGAAGACACAGTCCAGAGTGTCGCCGATGCAGGGAGAGGGTACACGTCTTTTTTTCTTCATGCCATTTAAGCGGCGGTAATCGACGCAGAAACGAAGTTTGCCGTCTCTTTTACAACTCCATCCGGAGTCCCCCAAGGGTTCATTTACGGCTAAATGACGTCGACGTCAAGAATTTATTTGATTTGATGTCGGATTGTTGAGATTTATTGCTGCGACAGCATATTAGCGGATTTTGCGAACAGGTTAAATTTGTTCATTGGTTCTAATGCTATGTTCGCTAATTAGCGCTTGTAGGACCCTTGACAAACAATATCCACTCTCTGTAACTTGAAAAAGAGCATGTATGTGCTCTGGTATAATCCCCGGTTGTATTGGGTTGATGTCAAAGTGGGCGAGTTCTGTTGGTTGGGCGACTCTTCTGCGAATCGGGTGGAGAGGGCGAAGGGCTCTTGTACGTCGGAGAATTCGCCTAAAGTGCCAGTTGTCATAGCTGTGTTGAGGTAAAGGTATACTTCACTGAAGTTTATCGCGGCAGCTCAGCTAGTCAACATATGAAACGGGCGATGCGTGGATCGGTCACCAGTCCTGGATTTGTTTGTTTCGATTTAAAATTTTGGTTTTTTACGGGTACGCTAAGAGCTGAATATTTTTATGCAAGGTTCATCCATAGTGCTTTAGGCGTAGTTCCAGGGCAACTCATGCAAATGATTTGCGATTTTAATATTTTTGTTTACCTCGCGAGATTACGCTCATTTCAAGTGCAGCTGGCAAAATAATTTATTGGAAAACGTTCAAGCGCAGGCAGCACTGTCAAATTGAAGGAGAATCTGAGATAAGCTGACGGCGTCTTTTGTGCACAAATATATATCGAAGAGGTCTCGCCCAGCAAGGAGGGAGTGGTGCTGTCGGCTAGTTGAAAAATCGCATCGCCGGTACCTCATCGCTCAGCCGCCGCGTTCTTAACTGTGTGCGCGCCTGGTGAGCCTGCTGGGGAATGCCCTCATCTTTGTTAGCCGGGCTGTCGCAGCGCGCTACAGGCCACTCCTCTAGGGAGGAAGCCAGGAAGTAGACGAGCGATCCGGTAGTGACGCAGCGAAATGGTGTGCAAGATGGAAAAGAGATGTTTGACAGTGCGCTGAGAAAGCGTAATTGATGCCGGGCCGAAATTGAGGCTGCCGCTGAAGGTATCTGACATCAGGAGGTTGGCGCCAAGGCTTTTGTGGCCGAGGCAGAAACGCTGGGCCCGCAGATGGACGCACCTGATGCCGGATGTCGGAGCATGGTTGCCTGGGAACAACACGGTCGGCAGAAGAGCAACGTCGGCGACGAAGGGCATTTGAAGATGTGTAGTGAACAGCGAACACACTGTGTCACTAGAGCACGGACTATCTGCCAGACAGGGAACAGGAAGGCGCTGGCCGGACGGGGACTATAAAGTCGATGCTTACGGTACTGATGGAGAGACCGGGCAGACACAGAGCATACTGCTAAAGCTGCACCTTCTTGGCGGTCAGGAGCATCCCGTATTGGCGGAAGGGAGTCGATAATGCAAGGTGGACGAGACGACAGGTCTGTTGCCGCTACTGGGTCTATATTCAATTGACAGCTCTTTCACTGCTACTGGGAGGTACCGCAAGGTGACCTTGAAGTTCCTGGCATTGGTAAACGTGAGAGAAAAAAAGAGGCCCTGGAATATTAAAAGCAATTCGCGGCACTCGCGGGGCGAACTAGTGCCCGAAGATTATTCACGTTGGGCGCCAAATTAAGGCCTCGCCTTCCAGAGTACGGTGTCCGCGAGCCGTGGTCTCGTCCGATGGGTGACACACTCACAGTCAGTGTCAAAAGACCGGTTTATCCCGGACAAAAACAACGCTTCAAACGAAGGAAAAGAAGAAAACAGGTACTACACCTGAGCTCGGCACAGTAAATAAATAGAGTCGAAAACGCAGTTAAAACGAACACATAAAATGCAGTAAGACGTGAAAACAAGACCAAGCGGCAGCGATGAGGGCTTGAAACACTACATGAAACCTGGTTCAATGCGTAGCAGCCACTCGCGCCAAAGGGCTGTTCCATCCTTGCCGACGACACTTCCCTCTGCGCTCTTCATTCCGGTGTGGTGCTGCCCCTCCGTCTGTGCACTTCCTGCTGGCTCGTGCTGACCGCCGAATCCGTGACCACGCTCCATCAACGCTTCCGCACGAATTTCAAGTTAGGAAGCATAGACACCTCATTTTTGTTTCATATTTTCTTCTTTATAATAGTGCGGACGACACTACTATGCATGAATCAACATTTGGTATTCGCTTAGCAACGCTAAATAATTGATAATAGAATTTTTGGCTCATTCTGTTTCGGTTTCTACAGCCGAATGATAGCTCTGACATCAAAGAGAGGTTTTAGGTCAAATGAGGCATAGAACAAATGCTATACAATCACTGCTTTATCGTTTTAATTTACTGCAGTGATGAAGCCGGCCTTCCTCAAGAGCCGGAACGACAACAAACATAAAAGCACCGATTATATTGCAGTTTTTCACGCCTCACGTGACCTACTACCTCTCGCTGACGTCACAGGCACCGTTCAGCTGTTGAAACTGAAACCGAAACTGCACGAGAAAAAAATTCAGTTATAAATTATTTAGCGGACGTAGGACTATATCACATGGTAATCTGTGTATTATAATGCCTTACCGCTCATTACAAAGAATATTGGTTTGATTTGGTTTATGAGGGTTTAACGTCCCAGAGCGACTCAGGCTATGAGGGACGCCTTAGTGAAGGGCTCCGGATATTTCGACCACCTGGGTTTTTTTATGTGCACAGACATCGCACAGTGCACGGGCCTGTATAATTTCGCCTCCATCGAAATTCTACCGCCGTGGCCGGTATCGAACCCGCTTCTTTTAGATCAGCAGCTGAGCGCCATAACAAATTAGCCACCGCGGCGGCGTTATTACATTACAAAGAAGAAAAAAATTGCTGGGGTTCAGCTCTGGTTAACCCTAGTTGAATTGCGAAAGCTTCGTTTCCTCGGCATGTCGTCTACGCAGCGTTTCATTCCCACGCTCTCGAGAACTCAAACCTGTCTCTTCCGCAGTTGAAATGTCACTCCGGGACGTGGCACGACTTTTTGTAGCCACATCTTCGTTACGACAGTTCTGCAGTCGTGCGGCGCGTTCTTCTGGCGTCTGTTGAGCGCGTTGTCTCATCCTCGCTTCATTCTGACGTTGTTGCGTCTCTTTTGCACTCTCATATATATATATATATATATATATATATATATATATATATATATATATATATATATATATATATGTATGTATATATGTATATATGTATATATCAAAAGTGATTTCTGGCAGCTGCTTTGGTCAATATAATATAAAATCACCAAAAATTGAAGAAACATAACAGGATTTAATTCACGTGACGAGCCGAAATGGCTCTCTGGCTGGCGTAGTGTTGCCTTCGCAAGAAAAAATCGCCTGTGGTTAAGTTGTTGTTAAACCTGGGGTGATGCCATAGCTACATCTGACCAAGTAGAATTGCCTCAGTAGAATTTCCAAGTCAGTCGTTGTTGTTGTTGTTGCCTCAATTACGATGGCAGATACACGCGGGGGGGGGGGGGGGGGGATTGGCCAGGGTCTGTTCGAGATCCGAACAGGAAAAAAAACTCATCCAGGTTTATCTCAAGCGGCTCATAAATATAGAGGAATCTATATATTGAGTCCTTAAAATACCGTGGTGTAGTATACGACCCTCATTTAATCTGGCGACCTCATATCAGAAGACGCATTAAACACCTATTAAGGAGTTTGGTAGCGTTCTGTTCTCCGGCTTTACTAGATACAAAAATAAACCTCCGGTGCTTTTTGAGAGGCGCGCTTGACGCTTCGCATGACGTTGCCAAAATAAATGGCAAATGTTGCCCTCTGTCTGGTACCTCACTTAAGGGATGAACTCTCGCTTCGAGCTTCCCACATGGGTACCTTTTTAGGAGAATATGAGTCTATGGGTGGAGTGGCTCAACCCATTTTTGATGCACCAGGCTTTGTCTCTACATAAACAATGGCCACAATAAAAGCTGCATCGATTTGTGTTTACAGAGTACCTGTTGTCTCGAAACGCAGTCCCTCTTAGGTTCATGCAGTGGATTTTCAATGTGCAGGCTGCTCCAGCTGATCGCTTTGACCTGCCCCAATATGCGAAGAACTTGACAGCCAATATGCTCAATGGTCTCCTGGGAGAGTATCTTTGCCAGTATCGGAGCCGCGCACTTATTTTCACAGATGGCTCTCGACATGGCGAAATAGCAAGAGTGGGTGTTTATTCCCACGCACTAGATTGAAGCTATTCTGTCCGGGTCCCAGAATATACACAAGTTTTTTCTGCTGAGTTTGTCGCTATTGGCTTGGCCCTCTAAAACTTCCCCGCTATATTTGTGATGTGTGTTTTGTAAAGCCAGTGTTTTGTAAAGATGTCTTAATATATTGTGAAAAAATACTGAAAGTGTGTTCTATTATGTAATGCTCTTCTTGATTTTGAGTAGCCGGTGGTGCCGCCTGTCATCCGGGTGGCGTGGCCTCGTCAGGCAATGTATGCCTTTTGCCACGTCACCCTGGACAACCTCTTCGTTGTCTGAAATAAATTCTGAATGAATGAATGAAAGTAATCGCTCGGACTGCCTCTCAGTCTTGTCTGTGCTTGAAAGCTCGAGGAATATTCCCTTCTGCAAATCTCTTGTTATTTTTGTCCCTTCATATGCAACTGGCCTGTTTTCAGTGGATTCTAGGGCACTGTGGCAATGCTTCAAATTGGATGACCAATTTTTAAAAAAATTAGCCAAAAATTGACGTGTTATTCGCGTCATTTCAAACCTTAACCTGTGTCCGGTTTTGAACGTTTCCGACTACACGATAACCTGAACCATGATCCAATCCTTGCTACAGCTGACTATGAACACTAAAATTCAAATGGTATGTTCGTTCATGTGCTTCGATGGATTGTGAGGTTTCCATCACACTATTGCGCTGCAGCACTTCTCGTGTAGGCTTTATTTTTGCAATTCTGGGTTCACGCGGCGGAATGTTTGTGCGCAGGTGGGGACGCTGAATACTTACATCATTTTATACCCTCCTGCTCATGGCTTTTACGGCAGAGAATTTTTTGCCAATTCCCCACGGTTGATTTGGCCTGCCTTTTACTATTTGCATGCTTCTCTCCTTCGGTGCAACCGTACAAGGGCGTGCTCTTAAGCTGGCGTGCGAGCGTCTTCACAGGTGCGTTTTCGAGACCGGGAGATTTTTGTGTTATGGCTTCTTTCCCTTTGTTGTTATGCCAAAATTTGTTGATTTTTTATTTTCAATTTTGGTTATTTATTCCAGCCCACGCCTCTTCGTTTCGTCGATTTTCATTCCAAACTCCTCAAAATTTCTCAACATTTTTTAATCGTTTTCCCAGATTCCTGATTTTTTTTATGAGCAGCTTGAGATCTAGATTTTTATTCCTCTTTGAACATGCCCAAATTCAGTCAATCCTCCAGCATGAGTATGTGCAGTCGCTTCTCATGCAATAAAAAAAATGCACCCAGTTAATTTTTCGTACCTACCTTTATATTCATTTTAATGAAAGCTATCTCATCTAAGAATCTATAATTTAGGTGTAGAATATTCATTGAAATGTATGGTTCTCGGTAGCGCTACACCGGCCTTCTATTTGCTTCGAAAGAATTAAGGCAATTTCTCCTTAACGTCTGAATATTCCGCCTCGATTGAACACTTGTTACAGGTCGGCATCTGCACAGAAAATAATCAATGGCCTAGAAAATAGTGTTTCCCTGAGAGTAGCCGATTTCGACACGCAAATGGGTGTCCTTTTTGAAATCTGCACTTGCGATACATAAACACAATTGGCAGGAAGGGCAGTTTATCAGTTCGATATTTTAACACTGGGAATTGGAGCTTTGTAGCTCTTTCTGGCTTTTTCAACCTAAATAAAAACAAGGTGTGTTGACGGAGAGTATTTTCCGAAAAAGAAAATGGCAACTATGGAAAAATACATTGTGTACTGTTTCTTAGTGAAAGCAGTACACATAAAGAGAAAAACCAGGTTTATATCTTTCCAAGGAGAAGCAGAGGTACGAAAAATGATATATAGCTGTCTTACACCAGGAAACAATATCACGCGGAGATACAGCGCGCCATCTGGCGTTGTGCTCAAACTTATTACGTTGGTGGTCCAACTTTTAATGTTGTTTAGTAAATATTCCGGCAAACTTGGAAAAGGTCTAAGATGCCGCTTGTTGCATAAATAACTTCTCTCTTGACATAAATTTTCTATTGGCATAAATAATCTCATTTGACATAAATTCTAATTACCACGGGGCCCATTTGAAGGATGCTCCTTCGTACCATCTTTTTCTACTGCTTTCGCTGAGTGCAGCCGCGGCAGACATTTCATTCTACCACGTTCTCATTCCAAGTAATATAATACCTTACCACCACTGCAGCTAACTTCTGGCAATGTGAACCTGCGCCAGTTCATCTGTGTCAATCTGAAGGCAAGAAGTGATCCAGCAAATGATGTTATTATCTGGTCTTTGTGAAACATATTTCGAGGGTTAGCAGGGCCGAGGGTCTGAATAATGCGCGGAACTATTTTTTTATTGAGCTACTCAACGTTCGATCATGCATTCACATACTGTTTTAAGCGGTGGAAAGACTTCTGCACTGCATACGCTACGCGTGGCATTTCTTACATTGAAGGTTGCGAAATATTCGAAGTAAAAAAAATCGTTCGGATGGCAGAGTAACCGTTGTCGTGTGGCCTAGTTTAGTAAAAGGTGACCGCAGCGCGATAAAATGGAAGAAGCCAAGTTAGCACAAAGTTCACAGAGGAGTGGTTCTCAGAGATTTTAATGATGACGTTAAGGAATATTTTGTAAATAATGCTGTTCGCAACATATCCTTAAGGCTACAAGGTGCAGTGATACAAAACTGTAAAAACTTAAAACGTTCTTGCTAATCGCCTATATCACTGGGAAATAAAGTTTGAAATTTTTAAGATACTTTCTTCATTTTTTTATAAGGACTGCTTCCAGGAAACAGCTTTTGCTGTAATGACGCACTCATTATGACTGACTCATATTATGTGTCCAAAGGAAGAACAATTTATTATAGGCTACAATATATTGAGCAAAACATGATTTAAATTTTATTTCACTACAGAAATATGCACTACATTCGTTAGCCGCACTCAATGCTCCCGATTCCACGTCGTAGGTGTTTGTCAATAGCAGCAGTATGGCCACATATTCTCATCGTCAAAGTTACCGGGAAAGATGTCATCACCCGGTGGACATCTGCAAGAGAGTAAAATATTGGTAGCTGGAAGCTGCAAGAGGTGGAGATTATTGTCATTAATGTGTATCTTTTTAAGGTCAAAACTGCAATCGGGAAGAAAATGTCATGTCCATGTCGCGACATCGAATGACTCATGAGCTGTGGCGGCAAGTCGGCTGTGCAGGAATGAAACTGTTCACGAGGTCAACTTGAGCTCTCGTAATATAACCGGCATTCTCGAAGAAAAATTTTGGATATGAAATTATCGTAAGGTAGTGTTCAACAAATGTTTTATGTAATTGGTCATGCTTGCGGCGTGTAACAATTTTTTTCTTTAAGATTTACACACGCTCGCATTGAGCGGTTGAGGCTGCCATAAAAAAAGAAGAGAAAAGCTTTTGCCGGAGGCCAAAGTGGTAATAAAAAAAATCGTCTGCCGACGGGAGATATAGCGATATACTGATTGTTATAGTGAAATCGTACATAAGAAAAATTTGCATTCATAAATTCTTTTCCGCTGAAAAATGCTTTTGTCAAAACCTGTTGGGCTTGCCCACAACAGCAGTGGGCGCAACAAGCACCAAGAACAAATTCCGATCGTTGCGTAATTGTTCATGTCTCTGTCGCTATCCGCGTATTTTCAAATGAATAACGCAAACTCTGCTGACATCGCACTTACATGACCTAAAATCTGGCACACTTTCTAACCAGACATTCGCGATCATACTCGTTTCACGGTAATGTAGAGTCCCATTTTATAGCCTCTAATTTTGGTTTCGTTTTGTTTTGATCCCTCCAGCCTTTACCTCTGATCGGGAATTTGTGAGATGACGTCTCGCTGCAGAGGACATCATGCTACTCATTTTTATCACCTTTAAACCTGACAGGGTGAAGAAGCGCGTGCCTCTAGAAATCTGGCATCCTTGATCGTGAAAAAAAATTCACGCAAGAACGGACGCGCGGAGCGGCAATCTACGTAGAAGCGCTGCCAGGCGCCTTAACGGAATGCGCGGGGCTCAAGTTGCAGTCGCAGTTCGACGAAACATTGTTTTCGACAAACCCGATGCCACGACCGCCAGCATAGCTTCTGGGCCGAACGAACGGGCAGCAAGCCGCAAGTTTTGTGGTGAACGCGCTTTGGATGTGCGCTTCGTTGTTCGCCGTTCACCGCGTGATTCCTGCATTCCCGCACATCCCCACTGCGCCCGAACGAGACGAGCGGGAGGCGCTGCCGTCGCGCGCTATCGGTTGGGGCAGTGGCGTACATTGCGAGCAAGAGGACGGTTTTCGCTCACGGCCAACGCCGCCGACGAGCCCGGCTTTTCTGCGACATGGGGCCCTTAACGCTGTCGCGTTAAAATCCCCACATTTGCAACCTAGGAGACAGATGGGCCTCTTCGGTCATGTAGCCTTGTGGCGTCTTCGCTGCCTGCTGACCAGATTGTCAGCAAACAGCGAACTGTGGCAGGTGTCAATTAAATTAATGATGCGTCTCGACCGTATGAATGGGAAGAACAACATGGGTCTTACAAGCCCCAGAAGTGGAAGCACGTGCCATCGCAGAGAAGTGGCGTATTGCTTAACCGCTCTACCACTGTGTACGGAGTGGTATGAGGACTTCCAGGGAATAATGAATAGTAATTAGAGCATGACCAATTCTTCATATGTGGGGATTAAGCCAGTAAAGCTGATGCGTCATTTTTTAAAGACAGAGCTCGTGTCCCCTCCAGTTCCAACTCTCAAATCCTCCCAATGCAGAGAACGGAAGACCTGGAGAAAACACGCGGTTCATACTACTTAAAAATCGTGCCACTTTAATGCTATTTTTTATATTTTCTGCATATTGAGCCATGCAGTCGATGTTGGTATTATTCAATACATTTGCAAAAACACCTTCTGCACCCAAGCGCCGTACTGACGGCATGACTGCTCAAGTTACAGCTCAGTTAACTGCTTTCTCGCAGTCGTAGATAGCCAACATGTAACGATATTGTTCGCATTTCTCCATCATGCGAATAATGCTGTGAATACAGTCTTTGGCAAGTAACTCTAACGATAGCTATAAGGGTCCTTTCTTTCACTGAAGTATAAGATTACTCTTATTGATTAAGTATCACTCTAATGAATATCTTGTAAGAAAAGAACAGTGATCTGAAAAGTTTGGTTTTTTTCGAGATCTTGTGAACTAAAGAGATGTGACGGTCCTCCCAAGAGTAATAATAATAATAATTGGTTTTTGGGGAAAGGAAATGGCGCAGTATCTGTCTCATATATCGTTGGACACCTGAACCGCGCCGTGAGGGAAGGGATAAAGGAGCGAGTGAAAGAAAAAGGAATAGGTACCGTAGTGGAGGGCTCCGGAATAATTTCGACCACCTGGGGATCTTTAACGTGCACTAACATCGCACAGCACACGGGCGCCTGAGCGTTTTTCCTCCATAAAAACGCAGCCGCCGCGGTCAGGTTCGAACCCGGGAACTCCGGATCAGTAGTCGAGCGCCCTAATCACTGAGCCACTGCGGCGGGGCTCCTCCCAAGAGTCAAATTTGCTCGAGAGTATAAGGCGTTATTTATGCACTGTGACCTGGTTTTTAGCATGACCTCCCACCAGCCTTCAACAGGCCTGCAGGCGAGAAATGTTATTCATCGGCTTTCCCCCTTTTTGTCTCATTTAGGACTTTCTCGATATTCTCTTTCGCAACCAGCTGGGTGTCCGTTCTTCTGATCTGCTGCCTCCGTTATTAAAGTCTCGACTATTTCGGATAGTGCATCAATAGGTAGAACACTCTTCGGCTACCTTACCTCCCTAAGCTATATTGGGAATAACCCGCTCCATCTGTATCTATACGACACTTTCGCCTATGATTAGTTTCTGTTCCAACAATTTTTGCGTACCTCGCTTTACAGCTTGCCCAATTCTCTCCACATTAGACTTCCTTATGTTGGTGACTAGAACTTACTGGGGAATTTTGACAGCTCTACGAGGTTCTTTTTCGCATATTAGGGTAAAGGATTTGGTGTTTTGGTGTTTCTCAGTTATTTCTTTGGTCTCTTGAGACTGCTTGCCAGTGCCCTGCCAGTTACTGCTTGCCAGCGCCCTGCCAGTAAACCTTGTTCAGCATTTGTATTCCAAAATCCATATTTACATTTCTGATATTTTTATTATTAATTGATAACTAAGGCTGCCCTCCCTCCTTACCCTCACTGGTTGTCGAGTTTCTTGCTTTTTAATACCCTTTCTTCTCTCTTTCTGCCTAGGCTAATTTGAGAGCTTGTAATATTGTAGTCACTAGACCCCACCTTTCCGAGCATTCCCGTAACATCAGCGTTGCGAGGATCTGCGAACTGCAAGAATTCTGCTACAGATTTAGTCTCGTTAATTATGCTCCTTCTCCATGCCGGCTTTGAGTTCTCCCATTTTAGAGAAAAGGTATTCGTGAGCTGTAGGCTCTTCTGTTCACCGAGCTCAACTAATAACTCCTCAGCTATTCCTGAATCTTAAGACGTAGTAACCCACTGCCGGACTCTCATGCTTCTTCGCTACTTTCCTATAAATTTTGCGAAACTGTGCAGTATAGTTAGTGTTCATTCACTAATTGCTCAGTCGACATATTCATGAAGTCTTTAGACTCTCAGTTCACCATCAGTAGTGTAAATGCCTACGACTGCAATGTCATCACTTGGTAGAGCGCGGGGCATATGCATAGACACTTTTGGTCTGTTTTCGACGTGTGTCACCTGCCCATCTGTGCATAGCAACACGCCAAAAACACAAAACAGCGATATAAAGGGGACATGCGCAGTGGATCACTGCGACGGCGTTGATGAGCGCCGGTCCAGCGTCTACGAAGCACGGGTTTTCTTCTAGCGCGTCTCTGCTACTACAAGGCAGACGTGCCAACTGGTTTTCGTGCGCGTGATTTCAACGGCCAGGGCGGTAGCCTCAGCGGACTCAGCCCGGAAAAGTTTTGGGACAGTAACCCTACGGCTGACATGGCCGAGCCTTGGAGTGAGTAACCGCGATGCCCTTTCCCTGGGAGCACTGCTGATGGCGCTGAGCGCTGGCTGATAACTCCGCGAGGCACATGTTGTTGCACGGCCAGTTCCGCAACGATTACCAAGATAATTTGCACAGTCGGGCATAGAGCAGGTCTTTTATGGGGAGCTCTGCTGTGCCCACAAAAATTGTTGCAGTGCTGCAACCCGGAAAATGCAGAATTCCTGGTCGTCCGAGCTAAGGCTTGAGGCCAATGGATGCATCTAGACAGCATAGCTTTTTTTACGCTTGCACCCAAGCTGTGGCTTCGAGTCCTGGTTCCCAATGTGATATATATGAGCGCCACTCAAATAAACTGTATCACGCTTGGCCCAGGCAGCTAGTTCATCAGCAAGCAAGGTATCGCATAATGCCGAAGATTGAAAAAGACCACCCACTGTTTCCCAGAGCCACGGATCAATCGACCTTGGCTGATGAACGCCACTGCAAGAAACAGGCCTACTCTATACCTCTCCAATTAACCCTGTCCTGTGCCAGCTTCGGTCATCTTATCTCTGCAAACTTTGTCATCCGCCCAAATAACTTTTTCGCACCCTGCTATATTTCCCTCCTCTTGGTAGGCAGTCGGTTACCCTTAACGACCATCAGCTATCCTCTCGTCGTATTACACGCCCTGTCGAGTACCATTTCGACTAGGACTTGATTACACGCGTTTGTTCTTTGATACACTGCGCCGTATTCCTGTCTTACACACTACACATATCATTTTCCTTTTCTTAGCTCACTGCGACACACACCCTCAATAGCAGCCTTAACTCACGCATTTAATAATCACTAGTATGCGGAACCTTTCAGGGACTCAGTTTTGCCAACACCTCTCTCGGTAAGGCTGCCCATGCCCTGCTAAACACATGCAGCGGTATGAAAACCAAACAATGCTTAATGATCTGAAGTTCCCGGGCTCGAACCCGACCACGGCGGCCGCGGTTGGATGGAGGCGATATACTAAGGCGCCCGTGTTCTGTGCGATATCAGTGCACGTTAAAGATCCCCAGGTGGTCGAAATTATTCCGCAATCCTCCACTGCGGTACCTCTTTTATCATTTCTTCTTTCAATCTCTCCTTTATCCCTTCCCTTAGAGCATGATTCAGGTGTACCCCGATTTGTGGGACAGGCACTGCGCAGTTTCCTTTCCCCCAAAGCGAATCGTCATTTTCATTTTAGCAGAGAGGAAGACGAACAGTAGTAGCTCTCTCATACCTAATTTCTGCATTTGCGTGTAGGCCTGTTGCTGTCTAAGTGTTTTTATTCTAAACCTTATTTTTTCATTTTTGCTGAGTTATCCTTCGTCAGAAATTTCTTTCCTGCCCTTACAAGTGGAGACTGGGAGTAAGAGAGGGGCCAAGGAAGAGAGGGACATTTTACACGTTGCAGGTAGAGAGAGGGAAATCCCCCTAACCAACACTTGACAGGTGGAGATAACACAGAGGCCGCCGAAAATTGAAAATTGGATTTTCAGGAAAGAAAATGGTGCATTATCTGTCTCGCATATCGATGGTCACCTGAACCGCGCCGTAAGGGAAGGGAGGAAGGTGGGAGTAAAAGAAGGCAGAGAGAAAGACGTGCCCTATTGCAGTGCTCACGAATAATTTCGACCACCTGGGTGCCATTACCGTGCACTCACATCGCACAACACGCAGGTACCTTTAGCTTTTCGCTGTCAGACGATGTCTGCCTTCATGGCGCTCCTAATACTGTCGCATTAAAAAATACCTTGAAGATTAGATCAGTTTGAGTTGACAATGCGACAGCAGTCGAAGCTATTGATGAATTTGCTGGAAGTGTCAGGTAGTGCATATAACACGTATGTCGTTCCGATACGCCATATGCCACGGCTGCAGCCAAAGCGATTTCTTCGCATTGAAGACGTAGTTTAGAGGCATCAAATCGGGATGATTCCAGACAACGCGGGACGGTCGACGCTGGTTTTTTTCTTAGGTCAGGATTCTATACATTGCGTCATAACGCGCGGGTGGAAGACCTCGAAAGACCACAGTTCTAGAAAGGAAAGAGGCGATCCAGAGACAATGGTCAAGAGAGGCAGAGGAGAAAATGTACTGTAGTGGACACCGTAATAAAAAAATTATCAGGCCACTGCGGCACCAGCATTGGAGGAATGCGTAAGCATTGACGCCACCTCGCCCCCCTTTACCTCTCTTTACTCAACTTCGAATTTGGCACCACGCGTTAGCTTCGCGCACTTAGGATGTTTTCAAATTTGGTGCCATTTTTGCTCTGATCCAGCCTACTTTTGAACATTTGAGTTCTAATTAATTACCTAATTACCCTACATGCACCTCATGATTTCTCTGCGAGTTTTTTTGGTGGTCTATCTAATGCAACCCTTCTTTTTCTTATAACTCAAATCGCTCGAACGTTATCGTTATGAAAACCTCGTGATTACACAAAACCTCAATCATAGCCATACATTGCTTAAGCATTAATAATCTATTATGACGGGTTATTGGCCTGCATTGTCACACTTCGATGGGACGGCAGGAGGGCGAGCGAAGGAGGCAGGAATAACCACTGTATGACGTCTTCATGTGACCAGGTCAATTCATGGAACTACTCGCTGCTCGTGTAGTAGAGAGCATGGTTGGCCTGCAGGATATGGCATAGAGGAGCGTGGAGGATGCGTGCAATTTGCGCATGTGTCCGAAGGGTGCGGGCCCCTTGCGTCGACAACATTCAGCCATACTTTTTCTCCAGCCGCCGTCGACTGGGATGGATCCTTTCCAACTTGGCTGCGAGAGCACTGATATGCAGGTTCACATTCGAGCAATATCGAATCTTCTATGTACACCACGGTAGCGTAGAAAAAGAAGCAGGAAGCAAAAACGAATAAAAAAGAATATTGATACCCCCTAGTTGAGCGTGCCTAAAACTACAGTTGACACAAAAATTTTTCAACCCTCCCCCATTTTTCAAATTTGAGCTGAGCTGATTTAGACCAAAATTCGTGTGCAACCTAGCTCGAGTGAGACCAACACAATGGTGCCCACAAATTTAGCCCGCACGCACCACAGAAGTTTTACTCGGTCGATATGACGCAGATTAGCGCGTAACCTAGTTCAATTGTGCACATCAGCATGGTGGCCAAAAATTTAGCCCACCCAACCGAAACATTTAGCGTACGTTAGCCTCAACCTAGACTTCATCTGATATAAACTAAAATTGGCGTGTAATCTATTCAAGTATGCCCAGCACATTGGCGGCACCAAGTTTGGCCCATCCACCATCACAATTTGCCCCCCCTCAAATTCGATCTCGGCCGATTTGGACCAATTTTGGTGTGCAACTTAATTCGAGTGAGATAGTCCACGGATTTGGCCCACCCCCAGCCCTAAAACTTTGGCCTTGACCAATTTTGACAAAAATTGGTGTCCAAAGTAGTTTTGGTGTGCGCAACATGTTGGGAGACACAAAATTTGGTACAACCGCACTCATGACTTGATGCACGCATGCGCAGAATTTGACCGCTGCCGATTAGGACTAGAAATAATGTCCAATATAATTTCAGTCTACCCAACAGGATTGCGGCCACCAAATTTATTTGACTAACCCAACCTTAAAATTTGGACCATGCACGCCACGTCCAAAATTTTACCCGTGGGGTGAAACTTTCTATACCACCCAGCGGCCACGAATTACAGACAATAGCGCCAATTCCTTCTTCAGCGATGTTTTTAGCAAGTTATTTACGAGCTTTCTCTACACCCTCGCATGGCATCCGTTTCAAGCGCGGAATCGGATCCGCTAGGGTAGGGGGGCAGAGGTATCACCACCTGCTGCTCGCGGCCGCACGCCGCGCTTTACTTTAGGTTTTGTATACCCTCTCTTTCTTGTTGTGGCATGTTAAAAATCATTGTTCCTGCTGGTCAACAATGATAACCGCCGCGCTGGGTCAATGTATGGAGGACAAAGAGCATGTTTTTCATGGTTTTATTAACACATACATCCTTCCAGTTATTTTCCGTATAAAAGAAATATTTTCGAAATACACAATATGTCTAAATTACAGCTTTCCGTACAACACAGATAACGTGTGCCGACGCAGCAGAGGTGTTAAGTTTATCTCAAAGAGTGCAGCTGACATTTCATTACATCGTTTCGTGTACCATTGAAGCTATACATGTGGCATCATTCCCCCAGAGTGTCCACACAATACAGCGGAAACAGTCTGTGCACAGTGAGTGCACGCCATTTATTGCATGCATGGTGTATCTTACAAAAGTAAACAATTGCAAAAAAATATTGTTCACTATTTATGTAAACGCGTGAAACGAAACCGCTATTAACGCAATGACTTTCACTGTCCATGCTGATATATGCGACATCAATAAAACTCAGTTAGCATACAGTTGCATAATCGGTTCTCCCGATGTGTCGACTCTTTGCGGACCAAACCCCATGGCCGCTTCATCAGCAGCAGTGAATAACAAGACGGTGCCAAAAAGCGGCGGCAAAAAAGAGAGAGCAGGTGGCGGTTCCGGTTGTATCCGTGCGCATCTCTTTGCACTCTTGAAAATTTCGAAGGTCACAAGCACAAAACCAAATATCACCGTAGTTGCCGCAGCAATGACATGACTAACACATTACGAAACACGACGCCATAGTGTCTGTGACCGGCGCCGCTAAGCAGGCGAAAGCGCCCAAGATAAGGCAGCTGACGCAGTACACTAAACACGCAGCAATTGCATGGCGGTTGCAATGGCCGTTCGGGTCAGAAATTCAAAAGTTCATCGGTTCATGGGCGTTTAACATCACAAAGCGACTGAGGCTAGAGGGGACGCCGTACTGAAGAGCGCCCGAAATTTCGACCACTTGGAGTTCTTGAACGTGCACTGACAACACATAGTACACAGTCTGTAGAATTTCGCCTACGTCGAATCGACGGCCGCGGCCGGGATCGAACACGCGCCTTGCGGTTAAGCAGCCGAGCGCCATAGCCACCGAGCCACCACGGCGGCTAGAAATTCAAAAGGGATAGAGAGTGAGAGAAACAGTGAGAGGCCCTTTCTCCTTTTATAACCTTATTGCGGTTACATCTTCTATGTTGCATCTTGTTCTTTACTAGAGATGGTAGCGCAGATTCCTCCTTCAGTTACTTTCACAACGGATGGTGTACGAAGTGATGTCTTCAGAGGAGGCTTCATTAATTAGCCGCGACGGAAGTGGCTATGTTTCCTCCCCCTGTTTTACCTCTTTTAATTTGTACGAAAATTGGCTAGACTGTGCCCAACATGATTGCGGGCACCCAACTTGGCCCAACCCCAAAATTTTCATTAAGGCAAGTCTCGTGTAAAAGAAAATAATTAATCCAAGTAAAAGATATCCGACAAATAACACCAAAACCCAGTGTTTTCGCACTGAATCTCGCTAAGCAGTCTTTTTTCTGAGGTCGGTGCTTCGTTCTCATCGCTTTTGGGAACCGAAGACAAATCCTCGCTGGCTGTGTTTCGTATTGTAAAGCAATTCAGTTTGTTCTCAGCTTTCTCTCTTTCGTAGAAGTGCTGCGTTCATCGAAGCTCTAGAGATTCACCATGTTGCCTCACTGCCGCGGAGTAGCATGTAGGCTCTCTATTAAGCCTAGAAAAGTCCTGTACTTTTTGTCTTTTGTGGATAAGCAATTCAGGTGATATATGGGCATCAGTATATTCGGCTTAGCTAGCACGGCTCCTCTACTGCAGCTTGTTTTCTGTCGAGAAACACAATCTCTCCTGCTTGGCAACTCGGCGCTTTGCTTCGCATCTTCCTGAAAATATTTCTTTGTTACTTTTTCTCCTACTGTATTTAGTTGCCTTTTCCCGCTTTATGCTCATACTCCTTCTCACAAGTCGTCCGAAGCGCTGTGAAGGCTGCAGAGATTTTAGCCTATGAGTTCGACGTGCAATAGAAAGCATGGTCCTACGCGCCTATGGCCTTTTTACTGGTGGGCTCATCACAATCAAAGGCAAGGAAAGAGAATCATGTCCAGCTGTCACGCGCAGAAAGCTCAGCCGACTTGGCGGACATCATATTTGCGAAAGGCGGTCCGCCACTTTGCTAGAGGCCTCTAATATGATGTTTGTGCAAACCCTCTCTGCTAATTTTACCACTGAATGAAACGCTCATTGTATCCCAAAAGCTTTATCCTGAAGTAATTTTTTAATTGCTGCAAAACTTCTTCAAGGAATACTTAATACACTGCTCAAATATTTGATAGACTATTTGCTCTATTTCTCGACATGACTGGTCGAGAGTTCTGCATTTAAGAGCGCGACAAACGACTTATCACATGTAGTATAGTCAGTAAGCAGCTCGAAGTGGATGCGCCGTGCAAATTTTCATTCGAACTCGCAACTATAGTTCTTGTTTAGTTATTTTCAATTTGTAGCCGTGCACACGCCTGCGCATGTTCTCTTGTAGGCTCCGCCCCACACGGGAATCTTGAAAAAAGGCCAGGGCAGGCATCAATTTTGAGGCACGCCCTCGCCGCCAACTTTTCATCCTTCCGTTTATCAGTCTGCACATCGGAGAAGTTGCGCACTCTTGAGCATGTAAGACTTCCCACAGCAGCCAAATTACCAATCGTCAGCACAACATAATTACATCATTAATTTTTTATGAATGTCTTTATACCGGAAAATAATAATAACATTATAAGAACATAATTATAGGCCTAATATCGCAGCAGTTTACGCAGTCTCTGAAATAAATCTTACGTTTACATTAAAGTCCCGTCGATGCATCTTTGCAACTTCAAGTGCTTTGAGAATCTGATTATGGTCACTCGAAGAGACTGAGACTCGAGGCGTATTACTCTGATTTTGTAACAGTTGGCCTAATTATTTCCCGTGACAAGCGCAGCCCTAAAACCTACGCACCAGTACCTAGCTTGCTTCCCAACGGCATTAAAATGCAACGCCCAGGCTACCAGGACACGTTTCCGCCCCCCCCCCCTCCTTCTTACATCCGTAACATCCTGGCATCACGCACTGACATCAGGGCATTGCTGCCGGCTGTGCGGTCCGTGTCATGTATCTGCTGTTTGGGTAAGATATCTGTCATTAGTGTCAAAATCGTTGCTTCACACTCGTGTTTTGATTTAATAGAGATGGTAGCTTTTGGCGCCCCATGCATGCATCCAGCCGTTCGCATACTTAAAAAGTGATCATGTTGAGAAGCATAGAATCTTTTTGATCTTGACAATGCGATCGACTTCAACCATGGAAGCCGCTGCAGCTGTTTTCTTACCGGAGGCACAAAGCAAGCTCAGAACGCGTTGACTGCAAGGTATCGAGACTTTGTTTTTAGGTGAGACCCATATTGCAGCGCAGGTATGCGTGCAATTAGCGATCGCGGAAATAAACGAGCGAGCACAAACGCGAGAAGAAACGGAAATAACCAGGCGCTGTCCTGTTCGTTTCCCGTCGGCATTGTGCGTGGTTCACTGGCTGCTTCAACGTGTTCGTGTGCCATGTTCACAATGTTTGAGTTTCGACTCGAATGCCGTGATGTGTGCACAGATGTGTTAGGTATATGCCAGGTGCGCGTAGGAGTTACAAAAAAAATGTAAACTTCGAAATTGAGTATCGCTTAGCGAACCATGCCACTATATTTTGGCTTTCGCTGAGGTAACTGTCGACTTCCTGTTCGCTATTTGACGTGCGACGTGATTATGCGCCGCCTGCACACGAGTTTTTTGACGCTGCTATCGTCCCGCAGCGGACTGCCGATATCGTGCACCGCTCGGCCTGTTTAGCGTTGTGTTATCTGCTGCGCTTATATGTGTCATTATAGTGATTTGTTGTGGCGTCTTGACGTTAGATTGCACCTCTACAAGCCGATTACACCAGCCGTAAACCACTGGAGCGGGAGGGGAGGACGGGGCGGGGCTGTTTAATATACAATCGACTGACCGAATTGAATGACGCATCGCAGCGATGCGCCAACAAGGAAACTGCCTGCTCTATCACCTGTGTAATATTGGTTGCGTTGCCTGCATCTGTAAAGATCTTTGAGTGGCAGGCGGTCGTGGAGAAAAATCACCGCTAAATGTTGACGAAAGACTAGCTCCAAAAAAGGTGGGCTTTGGAGCTTTTTATTTCAGCCCTACGAACTGAATGGTTTTGAAGAACCTAAGTAGTGCAGAGCTTATGGTAAAAATTAGTGTGAACAAGAGGAGTTATGGGTTTAAAGTTTTACCCGTCTGAACATTGTCGTGTGCTTTTGTGCAATGCCAGCAGAAATAATAATTGCCAATAATTGCCAGGCAATGCGGGAACCAGGTTACACAGCGGTAAATTATTATGTTATGCTGGCGAAGTGCCTGCTTTTCAGTTGTCAAGAGATCCGGAAAGGGCATCATCGAAGAGGATGTCTCCACTGCACAGAATTGGGGCTGTTCTTATCTGCGGCTGTTCAACGCGTATTGCACAGCATATCTATGAATTGAGTTTTATAAAATCTGTTTTATGACCTTTGTGTTGCAATTTCATCTTTGAACCAGAACGTTTATGGCCTTTATTGCCATTGCTTTAATGAAAATATTATATGTACATCTCTTCTCAATAGGTCTTCATCAAATAATGCCATTTTCATGTTTTGTATAAGCAATGCTTCAAGTCGGGGGGATATTGGGTGACCTCAGAATGCACACCAATTCTAACAAAGAATCTGAGACCACCCGTACTAGAATGTAGTGACTGTATGAATTCGAATTAAGCAACCACTGTTAATTTTCGTCTTGTCAGTGGTGGTCGGAATATTTCTGTCTCATTTAAAAAATGTCGCAGTTATTTTTAGAAAAATCAATAACAGGTTTTCTGAAACACGAGACGAAAAACTCTGCGAAGCTAACAGCACAACAGAATGGGTGGAAGAAAAAGGCCATGCCCTCACATCATGAATCAGTCCTGAGCTGGCCGCGCTGCTCCAAGGCTGCGCACTACAACAGCCAGCACACAGGCATAGCGTCAGCTGAACCACTTCTTTTTCGATCTTCTTTTTATTTTTTCCCCACCTTTTCTCAAGCCGCAGCAGACCCCCGTCTGTAAAGCCAGGCTTTAAATACGCCGGTATGAAGTGATGCATTATAGGGCAGAATTTAAGGCGGTACCACAGCAGGATGTCAACGCTTTAATCATTTTGCTCTGATGATATGTCAGATCGCACTCCTCATAAACAGTTATCGCCAATGAGGATGTTACAAATGCGAATTTTTGACCAGTCGGCGCCACAGAAGGCTGGCTGACTGCTGCAAATTCCCTGGCTTATAATGAACTGCACATCTCCAACCAAAAGTTTCGAAGCCGACTCAGCTCCTTCATTAGATGTGACTGAGGGCAGTAGCTAGCGTTTTTTAAGTATAAAGGGGAGGGGGTCAAACGAATGACAGCTGTGACGCGAAAGGCACGGGGGAGGGGAAGGGAGCTTAGGTTGTTAGTCACGCTGGCGCACTGCAGGGAGGTGGTGAATGGCGACTTTTTTTCGTTCAGTTTAAAAGCGAAGTCCCTTGGCATATACTGGGGGCAGGTTTCCTTTTGTGCGGTTGATAATGTTCCGGGTGGTTTGGATATGCCTGGATTCCAGAAGGAGCCTTTTCTTGTAATTTGTTTCGGTTCCGAGGATGCGCCGCAACTTGTGAACTACCTCGACGCAGCAAGTGAGGAACGAGGCTTTGTGCTTAAAACCTGCGCCCGTTTTTCTTTTCTTTTTTCTGCCATAACCCACTGACTCTGCACCTTATTGCATATATTCACCAAGTTAGGCGGAGCAGAGAAAGCTACTGGAACGATGTACCATGCACCCTCCGACGCTGACTGATAGACAACTCAAATTTTTAGCTCCATCTTGGGCTGTCATTCATGTATTAGAGATGTGTTGCTACGTTTCTTGTTTTTTTACTTCTCCGCTTAGGTGAATATGTTTCTTTTGCTGGTTGCTGCTCTGATGATTCAGTATTTTCAAAGTATTCGACTTTTACCAGTACACTGAGGAATAAACGTTCAGCTAAGGGTGTAGCGCTCATCCTCGTTGTTTCTTTATTGCGTCTTCATATTTACGCCCTCTGTCCGCCATGCACCAAAACCAACTTGCCCAACTTTAAGCTCAAGTTAGGAGGAAGTAAACTAATGAAGAGAGAAGAAAGCGTAGTAGATGCAGATTCCGGGCAAATTTCATTTTTTCGGTTCCTTACGCGCACTACCTTCGTTCTCCAAACGTAGCCTGCTCTGATTCGCCGTTCTGTAAACGCGGCCGCAGTGATATTGCATAAGCACGTATGATGCCAACGCAAGAAACGGCTGCAAAAGCAAAGGTCGCGACACTCGAGCAGGCGTCCATATTTTATCTAATGATCGCAGGAGAAAAACCTAGTCTTAGCGGAATCTGACTGGTTCACTGTTCTATGTAGAGTTAGCGCCCGAGCCGCTTCGTTCGATCAAAAAGCGGTGCCACATTTAGAATATGAGTGCTGCACGCATGCCTGATAATTATCCTTTTTAGCTTCCCACAAAACTCTCAGACGTAAACGCAAGCAGCTTTTTTTGTTCCACTGAATCAGAACGCTGCTATTGTGAGCGCAAGTTTGATTGAGATCGTTTGTGCCTGGGATTAACAATGAAAATTTGTTTTAAGGTGGTAGATGTATTTAACACAAAAGCATCTCGCCACTTAATGCCTGATTTTATCTTTGTTTAACCTTGAGAAGCAGAGCATACTGTCACCGACAAACGGTTGACGTGGGAAAAAGCAGGTTTACTCAGACGTGCTGGGACGTGCCAGACATCAGGGAGCTCGAGCCAGCAAGACGACAAAGCGCTAGTCCCTAGCATGCCCAAGGCGCGCCTAGCGCAAAATAACACAGTTCGGCCGCAAAACGGCGCAACTGGAGGGGCCGTACTCTGGCATTACTCCCCCTCTCTGAAGAGCACCGGCTCGGTGCCGCAGCAATGGGAAGCAGGAAGAAAAGGGACGTCGCATGTGTCTGGCGTCTGGTGTAGACACGCCTGAAGCGTAACTGGCGTGATACGGCTTCATCCGTGTGACGTGGACGACTTCGGAGGTCAGCTTCATTGAGGAGCGAAGATTTCCTTGGGCGAGAAGTTCGTAGTTCACTTCAATTAGTTGGCTTATAACCTCGTAGGGGCAAAAATAGCGACGCAGAAGCTTTTTGGAGCGCCCTCGTAGGCGGATTGGGCTCCAAACCCAGACTTGTTCATCGGGTTAGTAACTAACATCTCTGTGGCAGTGGCCTGCGTCAACATACATGGAATCATGTCGGCTATCATCGTGTTTAGTCGTTCGGTGAGTCCGTTCGTTTGGGGGGGTAAGCTGTTGTTTTGCGGTGACTTGTGCCACTAAGACGCATAACCTCTTGCGTAAGGCCCGAGGTGAACGCCGTTCCCCTGTCAGTTACAACGATGATGGGTGCACCGTGACGAAGCATAATGTTTTGAATGCAAAAGTTCACAATTTAATCAGCGGTACCACGGAGGAGAGATTCTTTTTCACTGTACCGGCTGAGGTAGTCGGTGGCGACCACAATGTAGCGGTTACCCAGTGAGGACTCCGAGAACGGGCCGAGTAAGTTCATGCCGACTTGATGGAGGGGGACTTGTTGTGGATCAATAGGCTGCAGTAGTCCGGCTGGCTTAGTCGGCGGCGTCTTGCGACGTTGGCACTGGCTGCAAGTTCTGAAGTAACGCTGGACAATTGCAGCAACCCTGGGCCAGTAGTACTTTTGGCGTATCTGCGCCAAAGTGCGGGAACAACCCAGGTGACCAGAAGATGGGTCATCATAGCACGCCTGCAGGACTTCGTCGCAAAAGGCCGGAGGTAAGACGAGCAGATGGACAGCTTCCGTCGGGCTGTAGTTTTTCTTATACAGAACGCCTTCGCGTAAACAGAATGACGACAGTCCGCGCGAGAAGATTCGCGGGGGAGACTGAGCGCTTCCTTCCATATATTCAATGACGGTCGTCTCGTTGATGCTCAGTGAGAATGGTCGCGGAGATGGCGCCGAGAAAAGCAGAATAGTCGTCGGGATCAGCTCGGGGGTCCTCGATAGGAGCACTAGGCAGAGAGTCGGCATCACTGTGCTTCCTGCCTGACTTACAGACGATGGTGACATCGAATTCTTGAAGGCGAAGGCTCCAGCATGCAAGCCGCCCCGAGGGATCTTAGAGGTTCGCCAGCCAACACAGCGAATGTTGAACACTGACGACTAGGAAAGGGCGGCCATAAAATTACGGGCGAAATTTCGTCACTCGCATACAAAAAGCAGGCATTCTTTTTCAGTGGCGGGATAATTCGCCTCGGATCGTGAGAAGGTGCGGCTTGCGGAAGCGATTACGATTCCGAGGCCATCTTCCCACTGCACAAGGACCGCACCGAGCTCTGTGTTGCTGGCGTCTGTGTGCAGTTCTATGTCGGTTGACTCCTCAAAGTGTCCAAGGACGGGTGTACTTGGGAGACGAGTTCGGAGGTCCTCGAAGGCGTGTTTTTGCTGCTGGCACCAGAAAAACAGTTCGGCAGATTTAGTGAGGTGGGTGAGGAGCTCAGTGATTTGGGAGATATGCAAAAACGCCGCTAATAGGCACAGAGACACAGAAAGCGGCGCACACTTCCCTTATCGGTTGTCACGGGAAAAGCAGTGACCGCGGCTGTCTTTTCAGGGTCTGGGTTCACTCACTTAGCGCTCTCGATGTGGCCCAGAAACTTCAACCCCTCGAAAGCGAAGTGACCCTTTTAGTGCTTTAGAGAAAGGCCGGCCGAACTTAGTGCTACGAACAAAGCGCGCAGGCGCCTCAGGTGCTCTTCGAACGTGGCGGAAAAGATGACAACGTCATCCAGGCACACGATGCAGGACTGCCATTTTACATCTGCAAGCATGGTGTCCACCATCGGCTGGAAGGTTGCAGACGCCGAGCACAGGGCGAAAAGAAGCACTCGTAATTCGTACAGACCATCCGGTGTAATATAAAGGCGGTCTTTTCGTGGTCGCGTTCGTGCACTTCCATCTGCCAATAGCCACTGCTTAAATATAGCGACGAAAAGTACGTGGCGTGGCGCAGCCAAACCAAGGATTCATCAATTCGTGGCAGATGATACACGTCTTTTTTGGTGACGTTGTTTAGACTTCTGTAATCAACGCAGAACCGTAGGATTGCTTCTTTCTTGGCCACTAGAACAAGAGACGTCGTCCAAGGTCTCGTCGACGGCTTTATCTCATCGTCCTGGAGCATTTCTTGAAATTGTGGGCGAATAGCATCACAGTTCTTCAAAGAGATACGATAAGGAGGGTGACGTCACGGTCGCTGGCTTGCATCAACTATAATGCGGTGCTTTGTGAGCGGAGTCTGCCTAACTTTGGAGACCGAGGAAAAACAGTCGCAGAAACATTCGATAGTGGTCTTCAGACAGCCTTTCTGATTAGACGGGAGGTTCGGGTTCACATCGGTTTTTATAGGAGTGGTCGGTGGCTCCACTGATGTCGGGGATTCGGAGGACGCGTGCTGTCCCGCGAACGGACAAAGTTCTTCGAAATACGCAATAGCCATTTTGCTAGGTAAACATTGAGGTTAACAACCAAAACTGCTCACTAGGAGTTCAGTTCGCCCTTTGTTCAATTCAATAATTCCGCAACCTACACAGTCTTGCCGACTCTGGAGCAGCGAGATGTTGGTTTTATTGATGCCACGAGTGCTGGGGCTGTTATCGCACTTTACAGTTACTAACATGCTGGCTCTTGATGGGATCAATACGTGATCATCACAGACGCGTAACTTACTCCTGCGTGGCTCGGTATTGCCGTCGACCGGTCCTTGGGTGAAAAAAACGACACAATTAGCCCCTCAAGGTTGATAACGGCACCGTACTCGTGAAGGAAATCCAAACAGAGTATCAGGTCCTTGGAGGACTCGGGTAACATAGGAAAGCACACAGGGAAAGTAACATCACGGATCTGAATTCACGAAGTACATACACACGGCCGCCGGCTGTTCTGAACTGCGGCCCAGACCAAGAGGTCAGAACCTTTCTGTGGGCCGTGGCTAACAGACTGTTCATTACCGAACAGTCACCACCAGTATCAACGAGTGCTGTCCTGCGAATTTGGGTTGTCGGTGGCAGCCAGAGTTTCGGCGGAAACCAGTCGGTCACAGCGCGTTGTTGACGTCAGCTGGTCAAGCCGTCATCGGTCGGATTTGTCACGGCGAATCGCCGGCTGGAGGCTCTTGACTCGGTCCAGTAGAGGGGCCTTACCCCGGTGGACGCCGTCATCTGTTTTCCCAATGTAGGGAAGTCTCTGACCTGGCCAGAGGAAGACGGGCGGCTGGGTGAAGAGAGCCGCCTTGGCGTTGGCGATAAGGACTGGCGTCGCTGCGAGGTCGAGGACTGCGCATTATCGGCCAGGTACTGCTCGATATCCCGTGGCCCTTCACCGTAGCGCGCTCGATGTGCATCAGGTGAAAACCCCCTTAAACCCATTCTGCGGTAGGGGCAGTGGCAAAGGATGTGGCCGGGCTCCCCGCAGTGCTAACAGAGCGGCCGAGTGTTTGTCGTATGCTGCACATGTGCATTGATCATGATAGGTCAATACTCCTGCCACACGGAGAGTACTGCCACGATTAGGTACCACCGAGTAGGCAGAGGATCAACGGGGGAATAGGTTCGTATCGCTGGCCAACGTCTTCGGAGTGCGTCAATGACGTCATCAAGTAGGGGCCCAGGTGTGGAGCTGGTGGTGGCTGCACAACTCGCCGGATTTTTATCACGGAACACATCCTCTACTGCAGCGACGCTGGCCTGTGGAGCTTTCGAGCGAGGTTTCGCCAGCTCCTCGCGCACAAGGCATGTTACAAGCTCCAAAGGTCCTCGACAGGCGACGCTCTCGTTGGGCTGCTGTGACCTCGAGTGTGGGGTGCCTTTCTTTCGCCGGTACTAAAGTCGCCAGCAGCGCTCGGCGAAAAACCTCCCAGTTGGTGAAAGAAGCTTCGTGGTTTTCAAACCACGTCTTGGTCGAGTCCTGCAGCGCGAAGTAGATGTTGCGCAATTTGCACTCGCCGTCCCACTCATCGACGCATGCCACTCTGTCTAACCTCGCGAAATAGTCTTCAACGTCCTCGAACATATCAACGCGGAACGGTGCATGGTGGCGAACGAGGTGCGCGAAGGACGAATGGCACGGCAGTCCCGGAATGCTGAGTTGTCTGGCTAGCCATGGTGGACGTCATGGCCCTTACCGGCATTGTGCTAACACAAACACAACAAACTAACACAAAGACTATAAATACACATGACCCGGGAACACTGCTACCAGCGTCTACTACTAGCGTTCTACTGTTAGTGTTCGGCGTTCGTGCTCACGGTTGGTTCGGAGCGGCTGCGGCGTTGTATGGGTCGAGTAGCCGGCGTCGAGGCGGCGTTTACTCAGACGTGCTGGGACCTGCCAGGCAGCAGGAATCTCGAGCGAAAAAGCCGACAAAACGATAGCCCCCCCCCCCCCCCCCCCTAGAATGCTCAAGGTAAAACAGCTCGACCGCGGTACGGCGCCACTGGAGGGGTCGAACTGTGGCAATACCAACAGATTGGCTCAGACAGAATGACAGATTTGCCATGGCCAATTTGGGTCAAATAGATGTCAAATCATTATTGGCCGCGCCCGATACAATATCGACCTCCAAATATGGCCCTGTCATTTCCTGGGCAGGACCAACCACAGAAATTTGACCTTGGCCTATTCAGAACAAAATCGATGTCCAAGTATAAATGAATGTGCCCGACGCGAAGGCGACGTCCAAGTTTAGCATGGGCAGCCCAGGCAATTTAGTCTTTGCCGATTTCTACCACAGGTGACGTCAAACTATAACTGAGAGTTCCTGACATGATGGCAACCTCCAAATTTGGCCAGGCCTACTGCTAAAATGGTATCGCTCGTCCATTAAGCATAACCACGCGTAAACCCTGCATTACATATTTTATAGTGGAAAAGTATAACATACCACTACAAACATGATAAAAAGTTTGGCGGAGGAAATGCCAACACGCACGGTGTTATATTGCTCTGATCTTCAGATTATAGCATGTTTTTAGATCTTTTTAGATTTGAGATTTTTAGACCTTTTAAAAATACTCTCAAGAGCGATTGAATTCTTGTGGGCATTGTTTTTGTCTCTCGCTAGTTTATGCTGTGACAGAGGTCTTTGTCCTCGTAGGCTGCCCTCACGTTCATCACCGCCACAATTGTTAGCACACTACCCCGAGATAGGCTCAGGCGGTGGTGTCGTAAATGTTTATTATAGGGCTCACTAAGCGGCATGCGGGAATGTTACTATCGGCAAAGAAAACGTTAGCTTTGGTTTGTAGTTATGGTTGTGTTAAGCTTACTGGGGCATTATCAACTAAGGCAATCATTTGCCAAGTTCAAGGTATAAGAAAATTGTTTCTTGCAGATTTTTACAGATATGAGAAAAAACATACAATTGGCTAACATACAATACAAAAACATACAATACAAAACATACAAATGGCTAACATTAAGGATTTAAAGAGGTCGGGTAACCTCAGCAGCTGTCCTTGTCCGGGCGAGGAACTAGAGGCTCCCAACCAATCAAACAAAACCCTTAGCCTTTTTCTCAGGAATCAGACAGTGGCTGAGGGGCATTAGAAGAAGCATTGAGTCATTGTTTATATTATTTGGTTTGCCATAGCAAATCTTTGTTATAGCAAAATTGATTTGGTTGGCTATAGGAAAACGGTCTTGTGTTTGTTTTGTTAAACGTCCCAAAACGACTCAAGCTATGTGGGACGCCCGAATAGAAGACTTCAGATGAGTTTGACTTCCTGGGGTTCTTTACTCTATACTCATCGCGCCGTACAGGAGCCTCGAGCATTTCGCCTGCATAGAAATGCGATGCAGCTGCCGGGATCGAACCCGCGTCCTTGGGTTCAGCAGCCGAGCACCACAACCAATTAGCCACCACGGCGGCAAAAGTGAGCTGCTACCGGAAGCAGGCGAGTCTCTCTATTTCTAAGCATTTTGCCGCATACAATGAAGCAATGAAAGCGTTTGCTAGCGAACCCTCAAAATTTCTTTCTTTTTGTTTGTTTTTATGAAGTGTAATCTCCCAAACCGATTCTGGCCATGAGAACCGCGTAGTGGAGCGCTCTGGGTAATTTTTAGCGCCTGGAGTTTTTACCGAGCACTGATATTCCTTGGTACTCTGATCTCAAACTTTTCGCCTCGATTGAAAGATCCCCGCGGCCGGAATGGAACCGTTCCCTCTCCTTCGGGTCAGTAGCAGAGCAGCATTACCGCCGAGCCACCGCGGTGGCTCGCATTTCTTCGCAGGCAGGAGTTACAATGTCACTGGCCACACCAAAAATAAACTGCAAAAATAAATTGTAATCGTTTTTGCTAAACTATTTAGTAGCCAGTCACAAATACTTCCCGCATTTCCTGCAATGCTACGGTTCGTAGCAGCATTTTTAGAAGAGAATGGTTTGGTTTGGTTTATGAGGTTTAAGCGTCCAAAAGCGACTCAGGCTATGAGGAACACCGTAGAAATTGGTCAGAAAATTTCGACCACCTGGGTTTTCTATTGTGCACTGATATCACACTACACGGCGCTGTAGAAATACTCTTCTGTCGAAATGCGACCGCCGCGGCCGCGATAGAACAGGCGTTTTTGAGGTGACAACTCCAGCGCCATTAACACTGAGCCACCACGGCAGCTCATCCGTGAATATTCATTCCTCAAAATTTGTTGTCCTAAGTTCCGAAAAACAAAAGAAATTCCTTACTCCAAGTTTGCCTCTTCTTTTTAGCGAATGATGGCTGAGAGCTAATACACCAACAGAGATTGAAATATATGAAATATTTCGCGTTGAGCAGAATTTTATACCTAGTTTTTTTTGGAAAGAAGTGACAATTTGCGTGCTGTGCATTATTAGTTTTTGCTAATTTCTTCGGTAGTACTCGTCTGAATGGTGTCCCCTCCCCATGATTTTTAGCCTTCGATGTATCAGTTATCCTAAATGGTTAAAATTGCAAGTGTTCTAGTATTTTGAACAAAATGAAACAGCCGACAAAATATTGCAAATGTGCCCTGCTTTCGACATGTACGAGCACTGTTATCACGTGGGGCACACACACAACATTGAATTCTTACTTGAGGACATTTTTAGTGCGGCCAACCGGCAACATCAAAAATATAGAAGTTGCTTACCCACGCAAAGTAAACTTCTTGCCATACATGTCACATTGAAGGCTTTTACAGCCTGGTGATAAAAGACGAAATTCTCCGTGTTTAATATGATTGCCATTGTAATTGCACCCCTCTGGAAGTAAGAATAACTGCAATAACAATGTATTCATCTTCCATCACATGGACGGGGTGTATAGAGAAAAAGGTGAATTATAGTTTGCCCAGTTATCGCCTCCCCGAGGAAAGCTCTATATTTGTCAACTGAGAGGCAAAACACTTTTCGCCGCGCTGTGACATTAAGATTGCGCCGTGCCGGCTAATAACAGTGCAAAAGATGCCGAATATACGAATGAAAACCAGCGTCGCAGGAACCGTGTCCACCCAAAGCGACAACGACTACTCAGGAGCAGCTTTCAAATTTATGAAATCCCTGAAACTTACCTCCTCCCCCTTATTCGTTTTCGGCACTGCTACGTTAATGTTTCTACACATAACGACCGCGCAGCTTCAATTGTTCTCCATTAAGTCAGCAATAAGCTTCGAATAACGAAGGGTGTGGGGCAGAAAGACACGATCGCGCCAATGTCATTCACAGCTTTTTAAACGTGTTCGGAGACCCAGATTGGGACAACTTTGGGATAGCAGGTAATGCAAGAAACCTAATTATTATGTGATACGCTGATGACATTGCCGCGTTAAGTAGCTCAGGAGATGAGCTGCAAAGCATCAACAATGGTTTTGACAGGCAAAGCAGACCGGTGGGCCTAAAAAAGAAAACAGAATTTCATTATTTTAGCGAGGTGCTGTAAGTGATAAGAGAATACGTCTACTTATGGCAGGTAGTGACCGCTGGTCCGGATGATGAGAGAAAATAACTAAAAGAACAAGAATGGGGTAGAGCGCGTATGGCAGGTTTTCTCATATCACGGTGCCAGTTTGTTAATATCTCTCAAGAGAAGAGTATAAAATAGTTCTAACTTATCGGTATTCACCTATAGGGTGGGTGCGTGGAGGCTATGAAAACGTGGATACTGAATAAGAGGTTTCAGCTTAAGTTAAGGATAACGCAACGAGCTATGGAAAGTACTGGGTTGGGTTTTATGGCACATGGGTAACTAAGGCCATCATGCACCAAACTCAGTGCAAAGGGATTTTGTTTTTTTAGTATATATAAAGAAATATTAGAATCATCGATGATGTAGAGGGCATAAATATTAATTTGTATTACCTAGCAAACAGAGAAGAAAATATTTTACAAACGGCGAATAGCGCAAGCTTTAAAGAACGTCGGTTCGCCTCAGCAAACACCCACGGCTGGGAAAGGATGTTGAGCCTCCCAACCAATCAAATGAATACCTCCGCCTTCTTCTCAGAAATGAGAAGGTGGCAGTGGTGTATGAGAACAACCAGCTACACAGTAGGAAACAAACGTTTATTTCAACTCTTTCGCTGTGGATAACAAGAAATTTGCTGAAAGTTGCTTTCTATTTTGGGAAGAAGTCTGCTGCGTCGTTCCGAACTCTTTTTAGACAGCAATAAATTTTTGATAGGGGTGCAACCACAAAGAGTATATATTATTCGGCCAAGGTGCCAGCCACCCACCATGGAGCCCTAAGAGGGGATGGAACAGGAACTTGCAAGCCCTGACGACGCCTGCTGGGCACCTTAAATATAACCAAATATTACTCAGCTCTGGGTTGTTGGCCAAACAAGGTTAACCCTCGTCGCCAGAAAGAAAAGGGTAAACCAAGAAGTGAGCAGGAGACAGGAGAGTTTTGACAAAAGAATATGGAAGTGAAAGATAGAGCGGGTGACAGGAAAAGGAGACTGCGGATTTCCCCTGGTCGGGTCAGGCTGGGGGTTTCATCTTCAGGAAGGTGGGGCCAAATCAGTGTGTTGCCTCTGCCGAGAGATCTTAAAGATCGAAATGATCGGCATTAGCTCAGCCAACCGGATTCCTTTTTTCCTTTACATGTAACTACCACGCACGGCTCAAAATCGGTGCTCGGGTCCGTGGTGACGCACTGCTCACCATCATCCCCCTGCGGGAATGTCCGTGCGGATGCCATGCCCGGGAGCCCGTGGTGTCGCAACTTACATGCATCTGAATGTTGCAGACGCCTCTATGGGAGTGAGCTATGTAAAGAAAAATATAGGTCTAACGATAATAGACCGGAATCTGGCAGAGTGGGGAAGAGAACAAGCGCGGATTAATGACATCCTAATCGAAATCCAGAGACATAAATGGGAATAGCCAGGACACGTAATGCGAAGGCGAGATAGCTGCTGGTCGTTAAGGGTAACAGCATCGATTCCAAGAGATGACATGCGTAGCAGAGGGCAGCAGAAAGTTATGTGGGCACATGAAATTAAGAACTTTGCAGGAATGCAGCTGGCAAAGAGCAGGGTTAATTAGCGACACATGGGAGAGGGCTTTACCCTGCAGAGGGCGTAGTCAGGCTCCTGCTGGTGCTGATGGCGGTTGTGTTACAAAAGCCCCTGCTGAGGTCATTTCTCCGGAGAATAAGAATCGTAATAAGTGTTCCTTTGACTAAATTTTCACAAATGCTAACACGCTTGATCAAAGCCACTGCGTTCGCTATTTGCGTCCATCTGTTTTTGTGAACGCGCAGCCCTCCCCGCTGATCAGTGCATATCAGACTAAATGGCACCGTGACGCAGCCAACGTTAGTTTTTAAAGAGCTGTCACAGCATCACCAACCTTTCATTCCCTCCTCTGACTGGCAGCGAAAGGTGTGATTGCAGCGGGTAAACATATTTCTTGGAAGTGAAACAGATTCTATTTAACGGCAGGTGCTGCCTACCACGCCACATCAAGGGCTACGTAGTCAGTCGAGGGACTAGTCATGATATCCCGAGTAGGCGCGTGGCACACCAGAAGACAAGGGTAACGTTAGGCTCGTGAATTCCACAGCGGGATACGACGATCTCCGTGTTAACAGGTCTCCTGTCGTTCCGCCCTCCAATATGCCAATCTATACCCTATTCATATATTGTTACCTATAAAAGCTGCTCTTTTTAGCAATTCAGCACCTGTGTCTTACCCACTAACTCGTAGTGGATATGCGAAGTCTTTATGTGAGGCCAGCCAAACAAAGCCGAAGGAAGCGTGAAGCCCATGAAGGACGCATAGAGCAACCATTTTTGCAATTATACTGAGGCAATAGTGGCGGAGCTCTTGATATCAGCTTTAAGCTGTATGTGCATCAGCATGCGCAGGTGCGAACAACCGCCAGCCAAGTGATTTCAGCTTTGCGTCCCGATGCCTATGACTACACACCCCGGGTGTAACTTCGTGTGCTGCTTGTTTACTCGGACTTCTGCACGGCCTGTTGGCTATTTCTTTATCATCTTTCATACGTTCGTTCTGCACTGCGAATATATTCGAAGAAGGCCGGGTACCGAGTGACAATTACAGCACTTCAAACTGCGAGGAGACGGTATGAATGCGGTGAGATGCGGTCAGTTTCTGCTCAGGACGAAAAACACACTGAACGTGACAACAGTTAAAGGACCTAAAGCTAAGGTCCTTACCACCGGAAGCCTTGCGGCGCAGAAAGCGTGTTGGCCCCAGGAGGCGCAGGATGTAGCGATCAACTACAGTGCAGCATCGGCTTGCTATAGGTGCGTCCAATTACCGGCCGATGAAGTCGTCCGCCGGCCGGCAGGTGAGTCTGTGCTAGCGCTCCGTTTAGCACGTGCTAGCTCTAATTGGTCTATAGACATAGACGGCTATAGTTGTGCTGCTAACTACAGCGAAAAAAAATTGAAGGCCGTACGATTCTCCGTAACACGACTTCACAGCGGAGCGCAAATATTGCTCGTCAAAAATTAGGAGACTCATAAGCTCCACCTTAAAGGTCATGCCGCGAAAGCTTTAGCGGGTCTCGTCAGCGGAGGCTCTTGTCCATGCAGACACTGCCACTTTTTCGGTTTGGTTTGCTTTAGGGGGTTTAAAGTCCCAAAGCGACCGCCACCACCGGTGTCGAATTACGTCTTTGGGACAGCACCCGAGCGACATGACCATTGAGACACCGCGGCGGCTACCATTGTTTCCATATTGTGTGAACGATCATAGGGCACACATATAAAGCCCTGCTTTGGCTGAGCGGTACGAACGTTCCTGTCTTTTCTAGTAGTTTCATGCCTGACTCGCAAGGCAAGGGCCAAGGGTTCGATTACCGTCTAATAATCTCTATGATCTAAGAGGTGCAAATTATTTTATTTATAAACCAAAAGATAATTGATCCATGTTGCGGCCTTGTAATAGCGAGTTTTTAATGGTTTATTAAGTTTCATTTCATAGCTACACATGCGTCCTAACGACACTCGAAATCAATCCGCCTTTTCCGTATAAACCGCAGACGATGATTAGGCAACGTTCTCCGCTGTACGAGAACATTGGCGCAAACGCGTAAAAAGTCGCGGTAGTCTTTGTGGTCACCCTTCTCAAGCACAGCACACAAATTCGTAATACACCATAACCGCGCGCAAACTGCGTTGGCAAAGTGCCATTTGTCCCTTGGAAGACGCTCCCCATGATGCTTTTTCGCTCCCCTTCACTCTTTCTGGCGAGCTCCTCCGCCTTTCTAGTACTCGTATTCGAGGACTCACGGATGGCTGCGGTCTACTACTGAGCCGGTGGGCTCCGTTTCACATCGGGCCGCGGGTACAACGTTTTAAAGGAGGCGAATATGAAAAGGGAACCGTGTGCAATGTGAGCAGGTGAAAGCTCCCAACGTTGTCAAAAATGTTCCAGGGCCCACGACTACGGCACCGCTTTCTCTCTTTCTTCCGTAACTTCCTCTTCGTTTCTTCTCTAACGGCGATGTAGACGTGTCCACTAAGAACTCAGACAGTCCAGATGTCAAGGCCCAATGGCGTGATCTTTGCAACACACCTGCCCCGTTTCTCGCGCTGTCTCTCTCACTTTCCGTTTTGCCCTACTATTCCCCTTGCATTTCTTAACAACGCGGCCTAATGACTATAATGTCGCCATAACCTCTGTGCAACAAACAAGAGCAATCTTTCTCTACTGACGCCCCTGCACCTTGTGCTTATCAGATTTTTATCCGCCTCCATGGATCATTGGTAAGACGTAAGGATATTTTCTTATACCAGAAAAAACATTATATATATATATATATATATATATATATATATATATATATATATATATATATATATATATATATATATATATATATATATATATATATATATATATATATATATATATATATATAGTGCATGGGGAACGTTATTATTATTATTATTATTATTATTATTGTGTTGTGCTTATAAGTGCTATAATTTAACTTAGATTAATAAATCGTTTAAAGAAAATTACTTATACAGCAGCAGAAAAATTAACAATGCCGCCGGTGGGATCCGAACCCACGACCTCCGAATATCGCGTCCGGTGCTCTTACCAGCTGAGCTACGGCGACGGCTGTCCAATCTGCTGCTCTCGTGGGTATTTATGTTTATTTGGTGTACGCGAACCTTGAGAGTGTTCACCAGCGCCACCCTCGACCATAGCGGCGGACGTAGCACGTCCTGTAATACCACGAGCGTGACGTAGAACGTCATCTAACGGCGAGGGCGGAAACTGTGCGAGAGCCCTCTTAAGCAACCTGTGGCATCAAGACTGCCAGAACCGAGGCCCTCGTTAAGCTATCAGCAGACAAGGTAAAGTGAATGAGGAGCCCGTTTGACAAACATATGAAGGGAGCCAATAGTCACCGGAACCAAGGTGCATGGGGAACGTTATTATTATTATTATTATTAATATTATTAATATTATTATTATTATTATTATTATTATTATTATTATTATTATTATTATTATTATTATTATTATTATTATTATTATTATTATTATTATTATTATTATTATTATTATTATTATTATTATTATTATTATTATTATTATTATTAATATGTTATCACTTCTCATAGCAAGCACAAACTGCTCATTTTAGGGGATTTTAATACTCCAGGTATTAACTGGAATACCTTTACATATTCACACAACAATCATTATGTTGTTAGTAAGTGCAACCGGCTTTTAGATTTCATAGCTTTTAACACCTTGCAGCAACACAATTTAATTGAAAACTGTTGTGGTAATGTTCTTGACATTTGTTTATCTAATTTTGAAAATGTTCGTGTCTCGACATCTGACATCTCACTTACTCGCTGTGACAAATTTCATCCTCCAATTCTAATAACGGCTTCGGTTTCTGTCCCACCTTCTGCTAATTCAAATCGTGAGGGGAATTCCCCCCGTTTCGCTTATGCACTTGGCGACTATGTTGGTCTCTTCGGTTTTTTCTCTTCTGTCGACTGGTCCGTCTTAAACGAAATCAGCGATGTTGACGAACAAGTCAGTCGCTTCACTGAAATAGTTCTCAATGGTATGCGCCAGTACATACCTGTGCGCACTCCTACTCGTAGCAAGTTTCCGTTCTGGTTTTCCAAGGAACTTAGAACAGCGCTGAAACTTAAAAAGCGGGCCCACCATAAAGCGAAACGCCCTGGGCTGGATACATGGGCAGATGAATTTCGCCGCTTGCGTTCCCTTTGCAAACGCCTGTACAAGCGTGAAGTAAAGAAAGCCTTAGAAGCAATGAAAAGGGGAAAAGCAGCTGGGGAGGATCAGGTAACAGCAGATCTGTTGAAGGATGGAGGGGACATCGTGCTAGATAAACTAGCCACCCTGTATACGCAATGCCTTATGACCTCGACTGTACCAGAAGCTTGGAAGAATGCAAACATTATCTTAATTCATAAGAAGGGAGACGCCAAGGACTTGAAAAATTACAGGCCGATCAGCTTACTATCCGTTGCCTACAAAGTATTTACTAAGGTAATCGCTAATAGAGTCAGGGCAACGTTAGACTTTAATCAACCAAATGATCAGGCAGGCTTTCGTAAAGGATATTCTACAATAGATCATATTCACACCATCAATCAGGTGATAGAGAAATGCGCAGAATATAACCAACCTCTATATATAGCTTTCATTGATTACGAGAAAGCATTCGACTCAGTGGAAACCTCAGCAGTCATACAGGCATTGCGTAATCAGGGGGTAGAAGAGCCTTATGTCAAAATACTGGAAGATATATATAGCAACTGCATAGCTACTATAGTCCTCCATAAAGTCAGCAATAAAATTCCAATAAGGAAGGGCGTCAGGCAAGGAGACACAATCTCGCCAATGCTGTTCACCGCATGTTTGCAGGAGGTATTTCGAGGCCTGAATTGGGAACAGTTGGGAATAAGAATAAATGGAGAATACCTAAATAATCTGAGATTTGCTGATGACATTGCCTTGCTGAGTCACTCAGGAGGTGAACTGCAAATCATGATCAACGAGTTAGACAGGCAGAGCAGATCGATGGGTCTAAAAATTAACATGCAGAAAACCAAGGTAATGTTCAACAGCCTAGCAAGGGAACAACAGTTCACAATTGGCAGCGAGAGCCTAGAAATTGTGCCGGAATACGTCTACTTAGGGCAGGTAGTGACAGCTGATCCGGATCAAGAGAGGGAGATAACTAGAAGGATAAGAATGGGGTGGAGCGCATATGGCAAATTCTCGCAGATCATGAGTGGCAGTTTACCAATTTCCCTCAAGAGGAAAGTGTACAACAGCATAATCTTACCGGTACTCACCTATGGGGCAGAAACGTGGAGGCTAACGAAAAGAGTTCAGCTTAAGTTAAGGACAACGCAGCGAGCCATGGAAAGAAAAATGATAGGTGTAACGTTAAGAGATCGGAAGCGGGCAGAGTGGGTGAGAGAACAAACACGGGTTAATGACATCCTAGTCGAAATCAAGAGAAAGAAATGGGCTTGGGCAGGGCATGTAATGCGAAGGCAAGATAACCGCTGGTCTTTAAGGGTAACGGAGTGGGTTCCAAGAGAAAGTAAGCGTAGCAGGGGGCGGCAAAAGGTTAGATGGGCGGATGAGATTAAGAAGTTTGCAGGCAAAGGGTGGATGCAGCTGGCAAAGGATAGGGTTAATTGGAGAGACATGGGAGAGGCCTTTGCCCTGCAGTGGGTGTAGTAAGGCTGATGATGATGATGATGATGATGATGATGATGTACAAGCGTGATCATGAGTCCTATCTTGAATATTTAGAGAATAGTGCCTCTAATCGTCCTACTGAATTCTGGAGATACGTTCGCAAACGCTCGAATAAATCTGATAGTCATATTCACTTAGTTGACCCTCATGGGAATGAAATTCGGAACGTCGCTGACGGCTTTGCTCAACACTTTTCCTCCGTGTACAAATCTCCACGTTGCGATTCCGTATGCCTTCCAGCTGGCGCACCTAATTCCGTTCTTCTTGACGAGAAGCTAGTAAGTGCGAGTCTTAAGTGTTTGAAACCATCTTTGTCCCCTGGACCTGATGGCATTCCAGCCGCCATAATAAAAGCCTTCAATAGTACCTTCGTCCCTGTTTTAACCACGATATTTAATAACTGTTTGAAAAATTCTGCCTTTCCCCGCGTGTGGAAAACGGCGCGTGTTTTCCCTGTCTTCAAATCAGGAAACAAATCTGATGTTTCGAACTACCGCCCCATTTCTCTTCTTTGTGCAACCTCTAAGCTTTTTGAATTAGCTTTGCACAAAGTACTTTCCTTCCACCTCAAACATGTAATCATACATAATCAGCATGGTTTCATAAAAGGTCGTTCTACTACAACTAACCTTGTGACTTTTATGACGTATACATCAGCTGAAGTCCTTCAGAGGAGTCAGGTAGACGCTGTGTACTGTGATTTGAGCAAAGCTTTCGACGTTGTTACTCACTCATTACTTCTTCAAAAGCTTCTGCTGCTTGAGATCGACGTTTCAATTGTAGCCCTCTTACGCAACTATCTTCTTGATCGGTCCTGCTTTGTCAGTGTAAATGGACAGACCTCATTTGTTTACACTCCAACCAGCGGAGTCCCTCAGGGCTCGGTATTAGGCCCGCTTCTGTTCTCTGTTTTTATCAATGACGTTTCCTCCGTGGTCAAAAACTCCTCGTTTCTCCTTTATGCGGACGATATAAAAATGTTCAAGGCAATACATACTCTTCATGATTGCTTGTCATTGCAATCGGACATATCCGCCTTCTCTGATTGGTGCTTGAAGAATGGGCTCACTCTCAATTCATCTAAAACCAAGGTTGTCTCATTTACGCGTAGAACGCACAGTCTTCTCTACTCTTATTCTGTGAATGGTAGGCCGCTGCCCAGGGTTGATGAAATTAATGACCTCGGCGTACTTTTCGACCGTAGCCTCAGCTTCTCCTCTCATACAAAACGCATTGCTCTACGGGCTATGCGTACACTCGGCTTCATCTGCAGGCTTTCGAGAGAGTTTCGATCCCAACTCCCTTTCTTAAAGCTCTACCTCTCCATATGCTTGCCGCTTTTGGAATATGCGTCTGTTGTTTGGAGCGGCACTTGCCAGTCGAACTGTGAAAAAATCGACAGAGTTCAGATAAAGTTTTTACGCATATTTCAACATCGGTTTTCTTGCTAAACTTCTAGCTCTCATCCCAGACGGAGTAACTCACTGCAGCTTCCTTCTCTTAGCTGCCGTCGCGTGAGGGCACATATAATTTTCTTGTATAAACTTCTTCATGGTCACATTCTATGCCCTCAGCTCCTAGCGCGTATCCTTTTGCGTGTACCGCGAAAGAGCATAAGGGAATTCAGACCATTTCAAGTTTCTGCGCTCCTGTACTCCCTCTCCCCTCTGGACAGAATGCAAAAGTTGTTTAATTCTCTTTGTCCTCACCTTGATATATTCGAAAATTCTCTCCCTTCCTTTATATTGAATGTCCGTGACGTTCCACTTTGAGCACTCTTTTTCTCATACATAACTTCCCCTTTCATGCATTTTGTCTTTACTACACTTGTGCGTTTGCACCGGTATTATATTGTTTTTTTCTCTCCTTAATTGTACATCACGTGTACTTGTTTTCATTAATATTATTTCTTTAATACTGTGTACTCACGCCTGATTGTCTGTAACGCGTTCACTAATTACATTTCTTATTGTGTATGATTGTATTTCTAGCTTGTATTTCAGAGATCTCTTATTCGTTCATATTAGTATTGGCTTTATTCTTGTTTGTATTTTGATATATGCTGTACTTGGCTGTTATCGGTCGTTCTTATGTTCATTCTCTTTGTTTATTGTTTTATTAGTTATTTATATGTCTGTTGCCTGTTGTAGCTGTTTTCATTTACCGCTGTTCTCGCTGTTTTCTTGTTCTCGCTTTTTTGTTTCATGCTTGCTGTCGCGCCTAGTTTATGTGTCTTTTTTTTTCTATCGCCTTGACTGCTGCATTACCTCCCCTGAGTGTCTTCCTTTGTAGTGAAATAAATGTACATTTTGTGCGTGTGAATGGTGTACCAGCACCAAGACCTTTGGGTTGTTCCTGGGCACCGAAAAATAAAGATTGATTGATTGATTATTATTATTATTATTATTATTATTATTATTATTATTATTATTATTATTATTATTATTATTATTATTATTATTATTATTAATAATAATAATAATAATAATAATAATAATAATAATGTGTTGTGCTTATCAGTGGGATAATATTACTTAAATTAATAAATAGCTTAAAGAAAATTACTTATAAAGCAGAAGAAAAAACAACCATGCCGCCGGTGGGATCCGAGCCCACGACCTCCGAATATCGCGTCCGGTGCTCTTACCGACTGACCTAGAGCGACGGCTGTCCAATCTGCTGCTCTCATGGGTAATTATGTTTATTTTGTGTACGCGAATCATGAGAGTGTTCACCAGCGCCACCCTCGACCATAGCGGCGGACTTAGCACGTCCTGTAATACCGCGAGCGTGACGTGGAACGTCATCTAACGGCGAGGGCGGAAACTGCGAGAGCCCTCTTAAGCAACCAGTGATATCAAGACTGCCAGAACCGAGACCCTCGTTAAGCTATTAGAAGAGAAGGTAAAGTAAATGAGGGGCCCGTTTGACAAACTTATGAAGGGAGCCAACAGCCACCGAAACCAATGTGCATGGGGAACGTTAATATTATTATTATTATTTTTAATGTGTTGTGCTTATCAGTGGGATAATAATACTTAGATTAATAAATCGCTTAAAGAAAATTAGTTATAAAGCAGCAGAAGAGCAGCAGTTTCTAATCAATCCTTATACGTGCACTCCGTACACACACATGCACACACAGAAAAAAGACGAGGCTAACATTAAGTCCGACGCCAGAAACGAACAGCAATGAGTCGCAAGTACAATCTTCCGCAAGACAAATGACCATTCTGGATACAAAATGTAATGGTAACTGTAATGGTCACCACGGCAGTTCATCAATGTCTGAGGCGAAGACCGACATAACAGCAAAAAATGAGGGGAGATAACAGTAATTGGGTGAAAATATAATACAATGCGTGAGAATACAATATTAGAAAAAATACTTATACGGGCGCTCCGTCCACACACATACAAATACAGAAAAAAGACGAGGCTAACAATAAATCCAACACCAGAAACGAACTGCAATGAGTCGCAAGTACAATCTACCGCAAGACAAATGTCCATTCCGGGTAAAAAATGTAACTGTCACTGTATAATGGTCACCACGGCAGTTCATCAATGTCTGATGCGAAGACCAACACGAAAGCAAAAAATGAGGGGAGATAACAGCAACTAGGCGAAAAATATAATACAATGCGCGACAATACAATATTAGAATAAATAAAGAAAGGAAAAGAAACTAGCAGTAAAAGCGGGACAAAGCAAATGAAAAACGAAAAACACATCGGAAGCTATGCTCGTTATGTATGCTGCCGCCCGTTCTATGAGTCTAGGATAATTATTTGTTACATCTATTGAGAACGTAAGCATGATAGCCGGCCTGCTGTTTCGTTATTGCCGCTTGAGACTGTGTTGAATTTGTGAATCAGGTACGATTCACAGCTCTCGCGATCATAAGTTGTTTTGAACCTCGATTGGAGTTCAATAGCTGCAAAGTTATCGAATGGGTGCCCAAGGTTGTTGATGTGCTTTGAAGGTGGGAGATTTGGCTGTGTCCGCACATGTGATCTGTGGTGGTTGATGCGAATTCTGAACGGTATAACTGTTTGCCCCACGTACTGAGCTTTACAGGTGCCACATTCCAGGAGGTAGACAACATTAGCACTGTCGCATGAGAAGTTGCCTTTTATCTGAAATGAGAAGGATGACGCTGTGCTTTTAGCACTGGCTGTTGTTGTCTTCATCGGACAGAGTATGCACCTTGGTGTATTGCATGGCGCGGATCCTCTGAAGCTACGGTTGCCGATTGTAGACGATGTTATCATATCCCGGGTGTTCCTTGCACGCCTATACACAACACGTGGGGGAGCAAGGATAACTTCTTTCATCTTTTCACTCTGTTGAAGGATGCTGTGGTGTTTCTTGAGAACTGTGCTAGCATTGGGCATTGTAGCCGAATGAGTAAGAACCAGATTGACTTGATAGTTCGGGCGTGGCTGCTTTTTGCCATTTATGAGTTCGCGTCGCTCATACTTTGAAGCTTTCTTGACTGAATCACCGATGACTGACAATGGGTGCCTCTACCGTGCTAGGTCCACACGGAGATGATCGCAATTTGATTCAAAGTGGCCTCCTTTAGAGCGAATCCTACGGAAACACAGGGACTGACTGTAAGCGATGGATGTTTTACAATGGCGAGTGTGACTGCTCTGGTAGTGTAGGTACTGCTGTCGGTCTGTGGGTTTTCTGTAGAATTTGTCTCAAGTTTGTTCTGCGTGATGGTCAGGTTCATGACAATCAACATTAAAAGTCACCCAATCTACACCGAACAATGTTGTAAATGTTTTCGTCGGTAGCTTTGTCACACGATGAGTGCATGGTGCTGTCGAAGGGCCCCATTTTTTACCCCACCAGTGGTATAATTGATGAACTTCAACTTCACAAAAATCTGGCTATTTGCTCCCGAAACCTTAGATTGAGAGACTACTACCACGGTCGCCTCCAAAAATTAGGTCCTGGTCCAAAATTTCGATCCATTACTCATTGGACACCACCTTCGCAGCTCTATAAGTGTCTAGATTTATACATAAAGGCAGTGCAAAAGGATATCTTTTCCGAATTTCAAAAACGACGCTCTTACCGCCCAAATCTCACAATGCTTGAACGCAATGCGTTGCAGGCTATCAGCAGCCGATATGACATCTCAATAATATCAGCGGATAAAGGTGACGCCACCGTAGTTATGGGTGAAAAATACTACCTTGATGAGGTCCAAAGGCAATTAACTGATTCCTCGTTTTACAAGGCTCTCCCTACTGATCCCACGCCAGATTATAATAAGAAATCTCCCGAATCTATTTTAAGTTTGGCAAAGAAAGAAGGAAATTGAGAACAAGATCGCACAAGCTCTAATTTCTTTAAATTCAAGTACAGGACGTTTTTCTTTTCTTATCAATATTCATAAAGGAAACAATCCGGGAAGACCAATTGTCTCTGGGATTGGAACCGTTTCAGAAAACAACTCGAGTTATGTCGACAGCCTCATCAGGGATACCCCTTCCTTATATCCTGCCTATGTTAAGGACACCACCCATTTTTTGAGTGAAATTCTCAACTTAGTCATTCCAGATGATTCCCTACTAGTGACCCTGGATGTCGATTCACTGTACACCAAAATACCGCATGCTGATGGCATCAAGGCGGTCGTCTATGCTTATGAGCGCTTAGAATATAAACAACCGGGTGACGGCACCACACTTGCAGAGATGTTAAAACCAGCACTACGGGCAAATAAGTGGAATCTCAATAGGAACAAAATTGGAACAAATTACGCTCATATTTTCATGGCTCTGCTTGTGACGAAATTCCTCGACAGCTCTTATTTTACACCAATGTTTTACAGAAAATTCATCGATGACATATTTATGGTCTGGACACATGGTGAGCAAAAACTCACTAAGTTTATTTCGGACTTCAACATCACTCACCCTAACACCTCGTTTTCCACGTCGCATTCAGCCTCGACAATGAATTTTCTTGATGTCCAGATGACCATCACGCAGAACGAACTTGAGAGAACAGTCGACAGAAAACCTACAGACAGACACTAGCACCTACACTTCCAGAGGAGTCACCCTCGCCATTGTAAAACAACCATCGCTTACAGTCCGCCCCTACGTTTCTGTAGGATTTGCTCTAAAGAAAGCGAATTTGAATCAAACTGCGATCAACTCCATGTGGACATATCACGGCAGAGGCACCCATTGTCAGTCATCGGTGATTCAGTCAAGAAAGCTTCAAAGTATGAGTGACGCGAACTCATAAATGGCAAAAAGCAGCCACATCCGGACTATCAAGCCCGTCTGGTCGTTACCCATTAGACTTCAATGCCCAATGTTATCACAGTTATTAAGAAACACCACAACATCCTTCAACAGAGTGAAAAGATGAGAGAAGTTATCCCTGCTCTCCCACGTGTTGAGCATAGGCGTGCAATGAAAATCCAGGATATGATAACACCGTAGCTTCAAAGCATCCGCGCCATGCAATAAACCTAGGTGCAAATTCTTTCCGATGATGACAACAACAACCAGTGCTAAAAGCACAGCGTCATCCTTCTCATTTCAGATAAAAGGTAACTTCTCATGCGACAGCGCTAATGTTGTTTACCTCTGGAATGTGGCACCTGTAAAGCTCTGTACGTGGGGCAAACAGTTACACCGTTAAGAATTCTCATCTACCACCACAGATCACATGTGCGGACACAGCCAAATCTCCCACTTTCAAAACACATCAACAACCTTGGGCACCCATTCGATAACATTGCAGCTATTGTACTCCAATCGAAGTTAAAAACAAATTAGGACCGCGAGAGCTGCGAATCGTACCTGATTCAGAAATTTTACACAGTCTCGAGCGGCAATAACAAAACAGTAGGCCTGCTATCATGCTTACGTTCTCAATAGATGTAACAAATAATTATCCCCAGACACATAGAACGGGCGGCAGCATGCATAACAAGCATAGCTTCCGATGTGTTTTTCTTTTTTCACTTGCATTGTCACACATGTTCTGCTAGTTTATTTTCCCTTTTTTATTTATTCTAATATTTTTATTGTCGCGCATTGTATTAAATTGTCACCCAGCGCCGTGTCTGTGCACTTGTCACGTCCTTTGTCCCCTGCGCTGCTGAAAAACCATGTCACGCAAACTTGCCAAAGCTTTTACAGTACCCATTTACTGTTATTCCCTCTCATTTCTTCGTGTCATGTCGGTTTTCGCTTCATACATTGATAATCTGCCGTGGTGACCATTACAGTGACCATTACATTTTGTACCCGGAATGGTCATTTGTCCTGTGGTAGATTGTACTTGCGACTCATTGCTGTTCGTTTCTGGTGTAGGACTTAATGTTAGCCTTGTCTTTCTTTTGTGTGTATATGTCTGTGTACGAAGTGCCCGTATAAGGGTTGATTAGAAACTTGTTATTTTTTGATGTCCTATTTTGTATTCTCTCGTGTTGGCACCACCCTTCTCTGAATGCATGTTTCCAAGTCTTGTACAATGGCTCTTTTTTCCTCTTTTTCACTACTTTTCTTTCTTTCTTTCTCTTTTTTTCTTCTTTAGAGGCCTCGTTTGCATTTCTCTTTACTCCCCCCCACCTAACAGTTTTCAGGAATGTTGCCTCCTCCTTATACAGGGGTCAAGCCCTTCACGCTTGTCACCAAAATGCGGTGGGGAGCGACACCTCGAGAGCCTATCCAAAGCAGCCCTGAAGTGGTGGGTAAATAATCTCTCCCTTTATATAAATATATATATATATATATATATATATATATATATATATATATATATATATATATATATATATATATATATATATATATATATATATATATATATATATATATATATATATATATAAATTTTCTTTATATATTTTAAAAGAAAGTTTATTATTTTTTTTGTTCTTATGGTTTGCCCCCTTGGGAGCACCTGCAATCAAATTAGGAGATCGCCTCCTTGGATTGTCACCGATTCTCTCTCTTCTTTTGTAATTTTTTTTCTTCCTGGTCTCTTCTCCCCCCCCCCCCTCTAAGTTGTTTGAATTCGTGCTTTGCTCTAATTTTGTACCTCGCGCACGCTCTATAAAAGCTGCGTGTTTCAAACGCTGTATTACACTCGAAAATAGCTGGTCCTCCAGCCGAAACTTCGTGAAATAAATCCTGTTATGTTTTTGAATTGTTGGTGATTATACATATATATATATATATATATATTCTTACACCACTATAGCGCTCATGTACTGTGTCAGAGTACCTGAAATTGAACCCGGCCGCAGCGGCCGGTTTCCGACCGCAGCAAAGCAGCAAAAGGCAAAGGTGCCCACGTGCTGTGCAATGCCAGTGCCCCTTAATGAACACCAAGTGGTCGTACTTATTGCGAAGCCCTCCACTACGACACCTCTCTCTTTCTTTCTGCTTTAACTCCCTCCTTTATTATTTCTTTTACAGTGCGCTTAACATCTCCACCGAGAAGTCAGAAGGCTACAATGCAATTTATTGTTCTCAAAGACCATAAATTTCACTGCAGGATCTTTTTTTTTCGCTTTTCTCTCTGTCTTGCATCTCTTAAGTCTCGCTTTGGTTGCGTCTACAAAATATTGAGACAGCTACTGCTTCTTTCCTTTCCTAGAAGCCATTTTTTTTCAACAAAGGTTTTCACGCTTTCATTCCACCATTTTCATTCACCATTTTACTGATTTCTTCTTTATTCCTTCTTGCGCGCCTAGAATTACATCATACTCCTTCTGCACCGCTCAGCCTAAGCATAGTGCGCTTATGATACGACCGTGTTATTTTTCTCGATAGCGCGTTTGGCTTCCTTGTTTGGTTTTGAAAGCCAAGATGTTAAGGACCTAATACTATGAAGTCGAGAGATCGACGACAACTCGTCTGGTCGGGGACAAACATGTTGACGAAGAAGAAGGAGCGCCGACCAAAGAAAACAAAAGAACATAGACAGACGTTTCGGCTCCCGTACGGGAGCCTTGTTCACATTGAAATGAAGCAAGCAGCTCAGTGGCATTACATATGCTTGAAAAGAGGGCGCAGGGAGCGTGCGTAGATTGGGTTAAGATTTCCATCGTTGCGGTTGGGGGTGTGACTAGTAGTTTGGATGATTAATGATTCCAAGTGCAGGCGAGGGTATAGCTTCTTTTCGGTTGAAAGCACGTGTGCCCGACCCCAGTCGATGTCATGACCTGTAGATACTGCGTGCTCGGCGATAGCATTTGAATCCACTTTTTTGTTGCGTACATCGTTACTATAGTAACGTACTATAGTAACGATGTACGCAACAAAAAAGTGGATTCAAATGCTATCGCCGAGCACGCAGTATCTACAGGCCATGACATCGACTGGGGTCGGGCACACGTGCTTTCAACCGAAAAGAAGCTATACCCTCGCCTGCACGTGGAATCATTAATCATCCAAACTACTAGTCACACCCTCAACCGCAACGATGGAAATCTTAACCCAATCTACGCACGCTCCCTGCGCCCTCTTTTCAAGCATATGTAATGCCACTGAGCTGCTTGCTTCATTTCAATGTGAACAAGGCTCCCGTACGGGAGCCGAAACGTCTGTTTATGTTCTTTTGTTTTCTTTGGTCGGCGCTCCTTCTTCTTCGTCAACCTAATACTATGTTTCAAATTGCAATTTTTCTTTTGGAAAGAAAGGTGGCCTTTAACTCTCGCACTTCTCGGCGGAAACCGCAACCCTGCCGCTAGGGAAGATATGAAGGAGGCATTGAAAGTGCGGATAGAGAACGAAGTGCCGGTTTGGAGGAAACTTGTGAGGAGGAAAGCAAAAATATGTAAGCGACCAAGTTTCGGTGGAAGGGAAACAAAATATCCTATGTGTTGTGCGATGTAGTTGCACGTTAAGTTCCCCAGGCGGCTGAAATTATTTCTTGGTCGTCCTATGCGGCACTTCGTTCTCTGTGCGCACTTTCAATGCCTCCTTCATGCCTTCCTTAGCGGCGCGGTCGCGGTTTCCACCAAAAAGTGCGAGAGTTAAGAGCAACTTTTCGTTCCTAAAGAAAAATTGCAATTTTGTACATAGTATTAGGCGCTGGTCATCTTGGCTTTCAAAGGCAACGAAGGAAGCCATGCGCGCTATATAAAAAATAACTGGTCACAGAGACCACTAAAGTCACGGCGGAAGCTCTGACTAGCTTTGACCCGCCCTCGCATGCAAAATGCTTTTGCTGCAAAGGATTTAACGCTTGCACCTAGCGTAGACACCGAGTCAAACTGTTCATGTGCAGAGTTTGCTGCTATACTTTCGCTTATCGATGCGCAACTGAGGGATTGAGGTGTCGGCTATTTGCTTAGTTTCAACTTTTTATCCGACCGTAATGTGTAGCTTGACCGCGAGCACTAGGAGCGTGGGCGCGCAGCAACTGCGGCGTAATGTAGCGCTATTCTATAGCCAGTACAGTTTCACTGTAGCTGGTCAATCGGCGTGCTGCATGGGCAGCAGCTGCAAAGCTGCCTTGTCGGAGCGGCGCGACCAGACGCGGGCACTCTCAACAGGGCGAGCCTTGTTGAGGGCGTCCTCACCCTCGCCTCATCAGGACATAAACTTCGTCACGGGAAGCTGAGACTTGATAGCAGAAAAACATTTTCTGATATTGAAGGTGAGGGAAAGCAGAGGTGGTGTGATGAGGGCGCAAGGGAAAACGATACACTGGTCGAGGGTGAGGGTATGTCACAATGATAGTGCATATCCTGCCTTAGGATTCTCTTGTGGGCTGCAGCCGATTCCCGAACACGCATGGACGCTGGGACGATAAATCAAAACAACTAAACAATAAATGCTCTATAATGATTGCGGAACAAATACCCTTTCTGCACGACTGGTCTGTTCGATGTACGATGTTCATGATCGTCCTTACAGTTCACGTTGTTCAGCACATGCTCCTCACCCCCTCCTCTCCGTAACGCTCATGTGACCGGCTCACGTGCGCCGGACCGTGGGAGCTGCTATACACGCGGTCGACATGGGCTACAAACATAGCATAGTGTCGAACATCTCAGCACCCTACTGATGGAAAAAGCAGCACAGAATTGCAGTCTTTGTGTTCAGTTTACGGATACTCTTCAGCTGGTAAGGCTATGTTCAGCAGTCACTGAAAGGAAGAAGCCATGTTGCGGCAAGAAGCACTAAACTAAGCTTTTGATGTGTAGAACAAAAGCTGTGTGCACCATAACACTTGTTTGTGGCCAATTAAGCACAAGGTGTTTCTTTTATGCTTTAACAGCTTTTTTAAAAATAGGCATTTTGAGTTCTAAGAGTGCTCCTTTGAGAGCATTGCCAGCGGTTAGTACTTCAGAGTACCTAATACATGCTATTGAAGAGCATCGTTAACTAATATTTAATAGGTGACCTTTCCTAAGAAGGCAAAGGTCTGTTATGCGGCTTTGGGCTCGAACTTTGGTGGGAAAGGAGCTGTGCACTGCACCTAAGATATAGTTCTTAAAAATTAGGGAACAAGAGCGCATTCTCCAGGATGCAAATTTTTTTCACAGGTGTCCTTTATGTATGTATGCGTCGCGTTACCGTGCCTTCAAGCCTTCAAAATAACTTTGGCATAAATCCGCAGAGATATACATTAAAACCAACATAAATGTCCTCCAAGTGGCTGACTAATTAATTTTTAACGAAGAGGTCGTTGCAGCTGGTATGTTTTCTTAAGTTTTATATCTAGCGCCTGTCAGCCGGAACGCCGGTGTTTCGGTCATTGCGTACTTGCAGTTGTTAAACATTTATTCGGTCCAGATTCGTCATTTGGGAGGGAGAATTCTCGTTCAGAGAAATGAAATATATATGGGGTTCTGCACTGCCTTTGTTCATAATTACCGGTTCCATGTGCCTAACCCCTATCGTGCCTTACCTCCTCCTCCCCTCCCATCGTGTTACCTGCTTTAGAAGCCTTTGCAGCAGCCGTCAACACACTTACGTTCGCGAAGGACTGTTTGGTCTTTTGTTTCATACCCCTGAATCATTCCAGACTGCTGTACCACACTTTCAAGGCGTTTTCCGTGGCCAGCATACCCTTCTCTAGGTATGCCAACATTCCCCTTTAAACACTCCAAACATGTTCTAGACCGAAGGCTAGTCTTTCTCTCCACCCTTGATTCCTGGCCCTACGGTTGAAGGCATACCAAAATTGTCTCACTGTACCAATCGGCTAGAGGAACAAAGCATTGCAAAAATGTAATACTTGAAACCGCTCAGCAGATCTAGTATCCGCTCCATAGAGTCGAGATTCAGCGAAGCGGTTGAGCGACTCATCGTAACCGGATTCCCTCCCCAATATCTTAAAAGCAATTGCAGGAAACCTGGCAGTTCAATTAAAGAAGCAGCTCGCTTGCGGGGAATCGGCACATGCCACTGATTTGAAAAAAAAAGACAAGAAAAATATGGCACGCCCTATTCCCTTGTTGCAAGATTATGGCCCACCAACTAAAGATATTTATCCAATTCTGCGCCGTCATGGAAGCGATGTTCGCCACGACGAACAAGCTTATTTACGCTTTTGCAACATGTCAAACTGCCTAACAGAGAGGATATATACCCCGAACCACAGATGTAGTTCGTGCACTTCGAGTTGACTCCATTCACCTGAGCTATGGCGCAATCTACAATCTCCGAACCGTTACGTTGAAGTTATTTCTGGGCACCTTCTGCTTCTGAAAGTTGATAGGTTTGTTTTCTCAAGTTTCTCGTTGAACAAAGGTTGTCATAAGATTTAGCAGTGCAGAGTGAAGTCTTGCAATTCATGTGTTTTATGACTTAGAATACTGTGAGGCATTTCGATGATGAAACCACGTGCTGATCAGCCATTTGACGAATGCTCAAGGCTGGCGAGCCAACTAAAGGGGAATTAGAAAGCGCCTATTTTACGCTTGGAGTCGCGAACCACGTTTCCGCTTGTGGACACAAAAGACACCAGCCAAGCTCACCTCGTCCTTTACTTTGGTTTAAATTCAGAGAGTATCAGACCTTTAACAAGGCAGTCCAATGTGAGATGTGAAAATGGGCTTGCGAACCAGACTGCCTGGAAGTTGCTTGTGAAACACTGAAATCACTGTAGCTATGAGACTGCTAATGGAGCAGTCTCCAGTGGTACGCCCAATCGTGTTCCGCATGCGAGCACGGCATTTTTCAAGGCGGCACTCAGCAGAACAGCACAGAGCCGAAACAGCGCTCGATTGTCGAGTGATCCTACATTATCCTGTCTTGCCAATTCGCCAGCTGCGGCCTGGGCTCGCCAATTGACCAACTACGGCGAATAGGCGCCGATTAGTACAGCTATGGCGTTACGCTAGGATCCGCATGAATGGCTGCGTTCTGTGACCGCCGACACTGGCTGTGCACATAAGTGCAACAGTTACATGAAGCTCTGAGCCAAGCACATAGCCGACCTCCAAGTGCCTGACTTAAGCGCCGCTGAACATTCGTATCAAAAATATTGCTATAAAAAGGGGATAATTTTGATGTTGGTGAGCTTCTGTTTCGCCATATATATTTTCCCCAAAACAAAATGATGAAAAGTTGGCTTACACTTTTATATATTTATAAATTGCCCTATACCACATAAAGAGGCCTTGCTACTTAACTTTCTTCCATCGACCCGACCAGAGTGTATTTGAGTACTTTTAGAAGACAAATCTCTAGTGTTCGGAACGGTTTAGTGGCAACTTGCAATATAGAATGTAATATTCAGAAGTTTTCGTGGCAGCAGTGCCCCGCAAGATTGATAAAATGAATGCAAGAACTGCTCCTGAGCTGTAAAAATAGCATGATTTTGGTAGGTAGTCCTGGCTCATCATTCACAGCGGAAGCGAGAGAGACCAAACGTGCAACAACTCAGCACGATTGCTTTCAGATGGGGTAAATAAGGTTATTTAATTCTGTCAGCAAACCCTGAAGGACTGGAGCCAGGCAGCTGCCGATAAAGACGCGTTGATATCTAAGCCTTACTTCTGTGTGCAAATAACGAACATGCAAGACGTCGCTATAGTTGGCAGAAACGAAATAGAGGCATCTAGGTGAGTCTGCCTCGTTTATTTGTGGGAGCGAATGTATTAGTTTTGTCCGGGCAACAGAACAGCCCTTTTTACCGAAAGCGCCTATGTCTGCCATATAACTGTTGTCGGAGGGAAACTGAATGCCGGGCCTGACCACAGCACATCGAACATGACATATCATAACATTTACATTTAAAGGGATGACAGGTGCAGAAAATTGAGGGTCACATTTCGACGTCAACGAGGGAGAAGGAAGTAGTCATTGATACCTATTTAAAGCATGGAGAAATCAAAACCTCGGTCAGCACCGAAGTTTTTAGAAAGTAACTCCCGTATGCTTTCCTTACATTCAATTATAGTTGGGTTCTTTTATGTGACTAGTTAGTTAATGTTTATGATAGCGCGCTGTGCGATTGAAGTAATGACGGCACATTAAATTAAGAGCGGAATGTAAATACGGAAACAGCGTCACTGATTTGCAAAATCAACGGCATCTTCTCCTTATTGACAGATGGAAATGAAAGAAGGAACGTGTAGAAGCTGAACCGAAGTGCACGCATGAGGAGACACGATTATAAGATGTTCACTGTTACTGTTAGCCTGAATTAAGCATTTGCAACGATTAGAAGTTTACGCGCTCGCAGTGAATGCGTCTACGTTTTAGGATTATCCAAGACCAGAACTCTAAGTCATTTTCATTTCCCTGATGCCGTGGTAATAAAACCGGTGCTTTACACTTCTGTACTAACGGGTGAGGGCACTGTTGCAGTCGCGCAGCGTCCGTGCGTTCATTTAATTTACAGGATGGTGAATGTAGGCCTAAGGGATGTTGGGGACCAGTGGAATTAGCGAAAACCAATGGAAGCCGGATGAGTACGACATAGCCGAGCTGATCGGGCTGGATATACCGGAACCGCGTCAACTGACCGGCAAGTTGGTTTTCCGTGGTGTTTTACCAGCGCAAGAAGATGCGCACGAAGGAGCACACAACGAAGAAAAACGAGCGCCGATCAGCGCTCATTTGTCTTTGTTGTGCATTTGTTCACCCGCGTTTTCTTGCGCTGGTAAAACACAATTAATATACCGATATTCAAACCTGTCTGCTCATATTTGTATCCGAAGTTAGTTCGTCCTGATGTCGAGTGGCCGGGACTTCTTTTATGCAGAAAAAACGAGCTGCACCGTCCCGAAGGCTGGCAAGAATCACTACCGTGCAAACATGAACTGCAGGGCGAAGAACACATTATCGTACGCTTAATAATAAGCTTGCTACTGCGCCATTGTGGCAACACCTTGCCAAGAGAAGTCATGTGCTTTTGACACCAGGGGGTTTGAATGTCTACCCCAAATTGAAGTACGCGTGTTGGATATGAATGGCACAGCTCTTGAGAGTTTAAAAGTAGTACCAACGCGTCCTTGATTGGCGTGCCAATCAAGGACGCGTTGGAGTGCCTGCCACTCTTGAGTTTTCAATTCTTGCAAAAGGTTTTGGAAAGCTTTCTTCCGGTGAACATTCATACTGAGATCTGTTAATGATAACCATATTCCGGATAAGATCAGGTAGTATCTGTCAAATAAAGCATACCTTCGGTAAAGGTCACGTCCTTCTGGGTGTCTTTCGTACATGTTACCAACGACACGAGTGATAAGACCCCAAGTATCATAGCAGGTTTTATATGAGTCCAAAAGCGCACCTGCGGAAAAATGCATCGGGATTAGAGAGTTTTTTAAACGCTTTTTTTTCCAAAAAAAAACAGAGGGTAACGAAATGTTAACAAAAACACATGGATAAATTCAGATATTTTACTCGTTTATATTTACAATTTTGTTTTGCCCAATGTCAATGTTTGTAGTGTCGTCTGGACCAAAAAATACAACAAACCGCTTCAATACCGTTAGCATTCCTTACGCGCATGCTGAAACCTTTGCCGTTATAGGATATTCTCAGATTTTAAGTGCTTTGCTTTCTTAATGTATGAATGTAACAAACCGCTTCAATACCATTACCGTTCTTTCCGCGCATCCTGAAACCTTTGCTATTTTGAGTCATTTTCACATTTTATATGCTTTGCTTTGTTAATATGTGGATGGAAATGCATATTGCTAGGGACCGACGAACGTTAGGGGAGGTTTAACCACAGTTATAACCACAGGTCAAGCGACAGCATTTTGTCAATTTACCGGGCCATAGTTGGAGGTCGCCATCATGTCGGGAACACTCAATTATCGTTGGACATCTGTGTCTGTCCAAATTGGCCGGTGCCAAATTTTGGGGGCGGCCCGGGCCAAATTTTTGGAGAGAAGCCGAGTCAAAATTGGAGGTCCCATCCCTGTCGGGCGCGGTGAATTATGGTTGCACATAGATTTTTGTCGAAATAATAATAATAATAATAATAATAATAACAACCAAGTCAAATTTTGAAGTGATCTGGTACAAATTCGCAATTGCTAGGGCCAAATTTCGATATCCGCATGATATCTTTTGTGCTCTGTTGTGGTTGGACTTCAATTTTTGCCGTAAACCGATCAAGCTCTATTTTTAGAAGTGAGTCGGGTCAAATTTGAATGTTGCCATCATGTCAGGCACGCTCAATTATGATTGCATATCGACTTTGGTACCTATCTGCCGAGGTCAAATTCTGGGGGTTGGTCGGGCCAAATATGTGGAAATTAACCGGGCTAAATTTGTTTGTTGCTATTGTGTCGGCCAAGGTCAAATAAGTTTGGACATGGATATTGGTGGAAATTTTTAAAAGTCAATCAGCTGCTATGCTGTGCTTCTCAAGGTTAAACCAAGGTCAAATGAGACACAGACTGGCGCGTAATTTTAGCACTGAGAAGAGCTACTGCTCCAAGAGAGGTTGAGTGGAATATCTTGCGTTCAGCATAAGGACATTATGCAAACGTCAGGAAGATGACGCAGCTAGCGAGGATAACAGGCAGATGATACACAAGGCAACTCAAACAATCTCACCTGGACTGTGAATCGCTATTCATACGAGGGATTGTAATTACTTACCAATACAAAACTGTTCTCTGTCATCTCCTGCTTGGCCGAATATTGCCAAGAACCACAGAAATTTCTAATAGTGCCTTTTTGCATGTAATAGTAATACTGAGAGTTTAAAAATGTGCATCAACAGAAAAGCACACTGCAATGCGACAACAACTGCCGTAAGAAAGCAAGATTAGGTCGAGTTACCAGGTGTCCTTTTCAGTTGAAACATTTCCCCGCATTCGGGAGCGAGCAGGAGGAGCCGCAGCAAGATTTGGCACTAGTGTCTCAGTTTCGAACAAAGTGCTACTGACTATTTTATTTATTTATTAATACCTCTAAAGCCCCATTGAAGGGGTATTACATGAGGGGGTGTAACTTCAGCAGTACATTTCTTCAATTGACGATCTGAATGACGATGAGTCGATCTGATCAACGATGGCGTTTGGCAGGTCATTCCAGTCCCTTGCTATATGAACGAAAAATGATGACAGATGCGCAGAAGTGCGGGCAAGGGGAGGGTAGACTGCCTTCCCGTTTGTGCGATTGGAGGTGCGATGTGCGGGGCTGATAATGGAGTTGTGATGTGAATGATGATAGAATTTTTGAAACAGACACAGTCTGGAAATTTTTCGGTGGTTCGCTAAAGTTGTGAGTTGAGCATTGCGTTTTAGTTGAGTTACACTTGCATGATAAGAATAGGCTGAGAAACTGAAACGAGCAGAGCGATTTTGTACAGCTTCGAGAGTAGTGGAAAGGTTATTTTGATGAGGGTCCCTGATCGCGCATGCATATTCTAATTTGGGACGGATAAGTGTTAAGTAAGCAAGGGTTTTCACTGATGGGGGTGCTATTCGCACGGTTCGTCGAAAGTAACCAAGGACGCGATTTGCCTCGTTAGTAATCTGAGATACATGAAAAGACCAATTTAGATCAGGTGTCAAATGGATGCCTAAATACCTGTAAGTTAATACCGAAGCGATTTCAGCATTCCCGATTGGATATCTTGAAGATGGTTGTGAATGACGTCGGTGGAATGATAGCAGAGATGTTTTTTTCACATTTAAAGATATTAGTCATGTATTACACCAGGTTAGTACGTGAAGAATGTCATACCGAAGAAGCAAAATGTCATCGCTGTTAGTAATAGGCCGGTAGATAACGCAATCATCAGCGAATATGCGAATGTTATAACATATGTTAGCAGGCAAATCATTATTATAAATGAGAAAAAGGAGGGGGCCGAATACGGTGCCCTGAGGTACCAAAGATATTACAGAGGAATAAGAAGATGAACATTTATTAACAAAAACAAACTGGTGCCGATTAATGAGAAAGCTGCATATCCAATTAAAAACATGTCCGTTATGATTGAGACGAGAAAGTTTTAGGAATAGTCGTGTGTGAGGAAGTTTGTCAAAAGCTTTTTCAAAATCCAGGAAGAGAGCGTCAACAGGAATGTTAAGGTCAATGCTAGAGCTAAGGTCGTTAATAACGAGGGCTAATTGTGTTTCACAAGATAAACCTTTTAAAAAGCCATGCTGGTTAGGGTGGAAAAAGTTGACGGACACTAGGAATTTTATAACTTGAGAGATAATTATATGTTCCATTAGTTTGGAAGTGATATATGTGATGGATATATATAATTATGGCGAGAAGATGAAGGCCCTTTTTTGGGGACTGGGATGACCTTGCCTACTTTCCAGTCATGGGGTATGATGGATGATGAAAGAGATTGCTGAAAGATATGAGACAATATGGTGCTAGTGGTATGTTTTGTATCTTTTACCACTTCAGTATTAATTCCGTCAACACCAGCTGAAGAGGTTAATTTCAAAGAGTCGATTAATTTTAGAATACCATCAGGTTCGAAGCTCACGTCCGGCATAGGTGGAAAGTTAAAGGAAGGAAAATCGGGTAAATTGTTATCCGGTTTGTGAGTGAAAACTGAGCTGAATGATAAATTCAAAACTTCCGCAACGTCATGATCTTCAATGGGGTTATTATCATCGTCACACAGTGCTACATTTCTGATGGGGTTATTATTGATACACTTCCAGAATTGACGTGGGTTTGTGCGAATTATGTCGGGTAGAGTATAAGAAAAAACGAGTATTTAGTTTTGTATACCTGTAGGTTATAGGATCTTTCTGCTTCGTAATAATTTTGCCACGTGTTTGGGTGATTCTTTTTTTTTGGCGGTTCGGAAAAGTTTTTCTTTTTGTTATTCATGCGTTCTAGCACGGAATTGAACCAAGGAGATTCATAGCGTTCAGTTACGGTGATGGTAGGTATACATTTTTAAATTAGAGCATGCATTTTGTTTTTGAACAGTAGCCAATTAGTTTCAGGAGTGCGATCCCGAAAATTGGTTAAAAACCAGGTTTGGAATGCATAAAGTTCACTGTTGATGCTTTCATAGTCTCCTTTATTATATAGTGTGATTGTTTTAGTTATTTTTTTCGGGTGCGGTAAGAATACTAGATTAGAACGACGGGCCCTGTCCTCGCTGTCGTCTAGCCTATGTACAATGTCTGACAGTTTGTTTGTGCTTTCTTGGGCGAGACACTGGACGTTGTTAACTTGGGCTTTAAGGGGGTCTAGTGAGGCGCATTCGTCTTCAATTTTTGTTAGTCTTGATTTTATCTCCTTAAACGCTTTTTCTTGCTGAGCCAGTCTTGTATGAATTGACTTCATCTCGTTTAGAAGGGTTGTTTGCCCATTTTTTAACTCGTCCAGTACCTCAAGCAATTCATTGTGCGAATCTGTGTTGCCTGAGCGGGTGTTAGGTCCAGGTCCAGGATTTAGTTCAATGTCCCTACATAGCATGTAAGCACATAGCATGTAAGCCCTTAGGGATTTCCACATTGTTCTCTTTACAATCTACTGGAGAAGTGCGTGCGGCTGCGTTCTATATGGCAAATTAATGTCTCACAAAGTGCATTCTTCAACCACTCCTCATATATGCGAAGAAGACGAGCAGTAAAGGCGTCCGAAGCCAACGGCAACCCTTCGACTGAACTATAGTTAGAGAAGCCAACGTCGCTAACGGTGCCCCAATTCTGCGAAATTGTATCAGATTATTCGTAAGAACTAGATTTCGCTGCATTATGTCGATGCCACAGCGGTGCTGATATGGGAGTTCTTCAGAAAAAAAAAATAGGCACCAAGCCTTCAAAACCGCTTCTGAGCTTGCTAGATGTTCAATCATTATCAAACACGACCGCCAAATTACGAAGGGCACACAAAATTACATAAGTGGTGCGATTGCGATTGCATTTGTGTGTCATCGTGAACTGCTCTTTAACCATAATTGTTTGGTAGTTAATATTAGTAATTAATACTAATGTGTAAAAGGCCTTGCCAGAAAAAAGTCTCCACAGGAAGGCCTAAGTAAAGACCAAGGACAAACTACGTAAGCTCCGCTTTAACTAAGCCAACGTGTCACTTTCCGCTTTTCTTTTCAGGTTTAGCTGACGCCATATCTGGCATGATTATATAACTTCCTATCTAACTTCTGATTGGTCGATGTCAATTCCTGTCCAAGGATGTCACTTCGGCATCAAAAATACGGCGATGACGCATTGAATTTTTGTGACTTTTTCGGTCAACGGTTACAAAGCCGCATTTTGTTCCTGATGAGGGGTATGTCTTTCGCGTTAAGATTAAAAGATTGTTCGTACTTGTAACGCTAAACTCAGTGGCAGCTTGTGCGGGACATGCTGCTGAATCTTCTAGCTCGCGCTCTTTAGCGTCGAAGAGCGAGTACATATTAGCCATGTGTACTACTGCATCTTGCTTGACGCTCCACATCTGTTCACAACATCGCACATGCCGCAAACCTCGGTTAGGAAAGCCCAGTGATATTTGTTTCTTGTTGTGTTCAGCGGACTGCATGGCTTAGTGTCGCGTTTCACAGCTAGCACATCTCGAGCAACTTGCCTCATTGCTTTGACGAAGTGACAGAGACTGCACCTCTACGTAGGTTTCCATTTTTAAGTTATTAGAAAAGAAACACTGCCGTAACAGATCCGCAGTGAGCGGGAAACTGGACCGTGCCTTTAATTGGTGAAAGAGACAGAAGGACAGACGCTATATAACAAAATGAGAGCTGCAGGCAGCGTATGGTGTAAGGCGTCCTTGCGTGATGCCTGCATCAGGGGGGTTGTGTAGTGCAGATCACAATAACGAAGAATGCTTATAACACAGCACGTGCCTTTCATCGCCTGAATGCCTTCTTTTAAAAAGACCATTAAGAACAATAGTAAACTAATCAAAATGATTAGGTTATTTATTAGAAACAGCGCTAACGTGTTTCACTGATTGAAAATGTGGCCGTACAGATGAAAAAAATCAGAGCTGAAATTCCTGAAATATGTCCACATTCAAATCGCCCTCAAGACTTAGCCACACCTCTGTCATTTCTCGGATGCATCTTTGCGGGAGCTCTCTGGCCAGTGACAGCTATATAAGCACCAAGCTTACGTCCAGAGAAGTAAGTCGGCAACATCTGGAAACGGCGGCGCCATAAATTGGTAGCTCCCTGGCTGTTTTAGAGATTGCATTTCGTAGCATATTTCTACGGTCATTTGTTCACTGATTTCCCGATGGCAGGCATGATTCAGTGGTAGTGCGCTTTTTGTCATCGATGAACAAGTGTCCCCTTCAAGTGTCAACGCCAACTTGCTTATGTTTCTTGATAGAACACTATATAATATCATTCGCAACAATTTTGCATTAGGTCTCTTGCTGTTTCATGGGAAACTATCGCATTATGCTCGAGTGCGAAGAATGATGCTCCCTTTTGCAGTGCTTAAATTTTTTAAAGGGGAAACCCGCCTACAGTGTGGTCCATGTGATCGAGGAATAATCGACTGTGCGCTTTTATATGGCCTTTAGTTGCTGTCTTAAGGAATGGACATCACACAGGAATTCACTGAAGTGATTTCATCATTCACTGGGTTTGCGTCGAGCCAAGAAAGCTCAGTGTTTATCGAACTCAACAAAAGGACCAAAAAACATGTACAGAAACATGGCAGTAATTGCATCTCTAACCTGGACGCACGAAGTCTCCTCAACCCTCAACCATCATCATTACTGAATCTACCCTTAATACCCCAGACTGGGCATTACACAAAGCGGAGGTGAAGAGTATCAGATAAAAATAGCACGAAAATAGGCAGTCAAAAGGGAAACAACCATAAATCAAACATACTCAAATGAAAGATTGCAGAAATTCAGAAGGCATTCTCATAAAAAGGCAGAGGTACAGTCATTTATGCTCATTTACATGCCCGTCCAGCAGCAAAAGCAGTACATGCGCTTCCGGCGGCGAACACAGTACATTCCACTGCAGCACGTGCCGCATTACGTGCGGCCACTGCGATCACTCCTACCAAAAGAGGACGTGTACCACTGTGGGCTACCATCGTAGGGTACCTTCAAAGGTTTTCCACTGGTGTACGAACCGAGATCTCGGACTGGAAAGTTTTTATGCCGACGCACCTAGACACCCGTGCGGTCAACACCCCTAGAGATGTAAACCTGCCCTACACAACAGCACATTCCGACGACACCGAGCGCCTGCCGATGGCCCATATTCACCTTCAACAACCAGTGACTTCCAGAGAGCGCCGCTTGGTCGCTCGGCAACCCTCCGACAGGAAAAATTAATTCAGCGACCTCTGTGGGTGCCGCCGATCAACCTTTATGCGTTGTAGACCCACATGAGAGCTGACAAGAATTTTATACCAACAACGACGCCATCAGATGGAAGACAACGCTATCGCTTGACTTCCTTGTGTGTATCGATGGTCCAGACGTGAGCGCTTTGGAAGACAACGAAGCAGACTTTTCTATTTTAAGCGGGAACCTGGCAACGCTTCTTATGAATGTTGTAACACAGCTGTCTAGTATGCAGGTGCCCACAGACGCCGCCTCAGCGGCCCAGTGGTTATGGAACTCGGCTGCTGATCCGAAGGACGCGGGTTCAATCCCGGCCACGGGGGTCGAATTTCGATAGAGGCAAAAATATAGAGGCCCGTGTACTGTGTGATGTCAGTGTACGTAAAAGAACCCCTGGTGGTCGAAATTTCCAGAGCCCTTCACTAAGGCGTCGCTTAACGCCTGAATGGCTTTGTGGCGTTGAATCACCATAGATCAAATCACATCAAATCAGATTCCCACGGCTGGTGGGCATGAAATTACTGAAATAGGACACCGCACGGCTAGAATCAAAATTCGTACGTCTACGGTTGTTGTCAGCTGTGTAGTCCTCCGGGAAACTTCTCGTGATATGATTCTGAGCGTTAACGTCCTGCGGAAATATCATGCCATCATCGACCTCCGGAAGCGAACGTTCTTGTTTTCAGGGGAGAGAGTGCCTGCCAGCTTTACTGACGGGCAACGTATATAGTACAGTAATCCTGCGAATTTCAGCTGAATGTTTCGATACGCTCTACCAGCGTTTTAGCCACTGTTGCGTCTGACGGGCTACGTGGCTTGCCAGTACTCGCTGAAGGCAACCGTTCGGTTTTATTTTCCCACGGTGTCTGTGCCGCTTGAAGCTGAATTATTTTGAGCAACTCTCACCCTGAACTCCTCGTCACGAAGTTCACGAGCGAATCTCGCCATTTCTATCGCCCTAGTATCATCGCGTTCAATGATGAGTTAAACGGAGTTTCCGAATGCTTTGCTTCTCAATTTATTGATTCCGCAGGTAATCCTCTAGATCGTATTGAGGTCAATTCTGACTTTTCGGCCTATCCACAATGCGACCTGCCTGCCGAAGTGCTGGAGTGCTCCCTGTGCTTCGCCTCATGATCAAAAGCCCGCTAAACTTACATTACGAAACATCGCATCTTCACGTCTGACGATATTCGGCCTATCCGACAACTGCCTTACCGCATATCAGCAAAAGAACGTGAGGCAGACCGGACACAAGTCCAGGAAATGCATAATGATGGTGGTATTCAGCCGTCTAAGAGTTCATGGTCATCGCCAGTCGTGCTGGTTAAGAAAAAAAAATGGCCAGTGGCTTAGCTCAGTTATGTCAGGATGTACGTAGCAAGAGCTGCAGTTCCCCCCTGGTCTAATTGCGTAGTCAGTTATATGACGAGCATTTACAACCTCGTCTTCAGTTCTTGTTGATGATGTTGTTGCCACCGCTTCATCTTGATTTTCTTGCGAAGGAACCATGCGAGCTTCTATGCCCTGCTTGTTGCGATCCGCCTCTTGCCGTCTCCGCTTGGCAAGAAGCTCTTCTCTTTGCTCAGGTGTCTCCTCCGCTCGTTAGGCTTCTGATGTTCGTTGTCTTTCTGCAGAGTGGCCATGTTTCAGGCGACGACTTCTGGGTCCGAGGAACTTGTCTTCTCCTGATGATACAGCCGCCGCGCGGCGGCTGGAGTCTCGTTTTTTTGTCGCCCACACTAAGCGATTATGATACACCGAGTCGTATCAGCTCAGCTTTTATGCACACATCCGCACATACGCAGTTTATCTACACGACCCCACACGCGGCCGCGGTGGGGGTCGATTTCTAACATCATGCGCCGAGAACCTGCTGCACTTCTCTGGCTACCGCTCATGCGCTTTCACGCGCGGTGCCGGCGGTCATAGCCGGGCCGGCGCGGCTCCTCGCGTGGCCGCGGCGGTGAACTCTGACGTCATGCGCCGCGCCACTGCTACTCCTATCTGGTTTCGCGCATGCGCACTATCTGCCTCCCAGGCTTGCGGCGAAATGCTCGACTGGGTAGCGTAGTGCAGCTCTCGCTACAGTATACACACGGCAGACCACCGCCTTCTCACGCATGCGCGACACAACCCTCACGCAGCCGGTGCGCGCAATGACGTCACACGCGGCACACCTTTTGCTTCCCGATGGCCCGCCGGCTACACGTTATGACGTCATATGTGGCGCACCTGTTGCTCCTCGCGCATGCGCAGAACAGGTCTTCTAGAGACACGGCGAAATGCTCGTCAGTGCGAGTATTGTAGCTTTCGTTACAAAATGATGGCACGCTAAGCTTTTGCGTTAATGACTGGAAACTGACTGATATCAGAAGAAAAGAACATATGTCCACTGCCGCGTATTGACTCACTCAACCGGTTTCGCAACGCCAACTTCTTTTCTCTATCGATTTAAAAAGCGGTTACTGGCAGATCTACGTTAACGAGCAAAACCGAGTAAAAACTTCTTTTGTAATGCCTCAGCGCTTGTATGAATTTAAGGTGTTCGGTGTTGCCCTTTGGTCTGTGTTTAGCGCCTGTAGCTTTACAACGAATGATTCAATCTTTATTGGCAGGCCTTAAACATGTTTGGTGTACTTGGACCACGTCATCGTGTTGTCAGAGCCATTCTATTACCACATTACCCGGTTCGGAACATTATTTGATGCATTCCGCTCAGCCAATTTACCACTCAAGCTAGAAAAATGCCACTTTCTTTATCAGCAGCTAAACATTCTCGGTGCTGTATATAGTGCTAATGGTGCCCGACCCGACTCTGACACAAAAAGCGTCGTAGCCGATTGCCTCATTATGGGCACGATGAAAGCAGTCCGAAGTTTCTTGGGCATTTGCGCCTAATATCGGCACATCCTTGCTGATTTTTGCAAGGTTTCCCAACCCCTGACACCTCTTACGCATGATGACGTCTCTTCGACTGGTCTGCCGAGCAGCAGCAGACAATTGTCAGCTGAGCCAACGTCTGCACAACCAGCCTGGTATTGCACACTTTGATGAGGATGCCGCCACGAAAAAATTGAGCGACATCTGCAAAATCGGTCCGGATACTGTTCTCTCGATTCTGTCTTTTTTTATTTACATGAACAACAATGGAAAAGTTGGTGCCACATAGTGGCTCAAGCTAATCCTGTTCACTAATTCGTAGAAGCCGCTTGGTCTGACGAAATACAATTTACTCTCCACTCTGTGTCTGTCCTTTTCTTTTTCTTGCGATCCCGTGTTTTCGTGACAATATTTTGTTCTGCAGATGTTCCCAACTGGAATAAACACCTAGTCAGTTGTTTTGCGCCCGACCTGTGATCTTTTTTGTGGACTCTTATGTATTGTAATCAGTTTCCCGGGCAAATCGTTGGTTTCTCTGCACTGTGCTCCTGCTGAACTTGTTCTTTGACTGTACACGAGTATATTATTCACTATGCAATGACGAAAGTCATTCTCTGCATAGATTGAGGCTGCAGCTGTTTGAGCATCGGTGTAGCGAAGTATTATTTATCCTGACTCGTCAACATGAGTACACGACTTAAATCTGTCAATTTACCTTCCCTCCCGAAAACGCACCTTTCGTTAGGATTTCGTTATTCGCAATGAAAGAGCATTATTTACGTGGGAGAAAATTCGCATGTTCTATGTATATGAGAGGCAACATGTTGGGGCACGCTAGCCCGCCTGCAAACAGGCCTCTCGAACCACGCGAACAAAAAAAGAGATCCTTCATACACGCTGTCAGTAAGGCACGGCACAAGTCAGAGAGCGCTACTATGAAAATTTTTCTGTTTGTCTTAAAAAAAGTAATGTTGTACGAAGAAAGTATAGCCTTTTGAGGACGCCTGAGAATCGCTAGTTTCCTAGCGCCACTTTTTGGGCGAAGCTGGGTTCTCGTAACTACCAGCCATTTAACGACTGCGTTGTTATCAGGGCCTTGAGCGTGTAACCGGCATTGAGCCGGTAGCGCCTTTCTCGGTAGCGTCGGTAGCGGAACCAAAAAAGTTCCTTCATAGATGAAAGTGTACATATTAGTTCAATACATGGACGGCTAAAAAGAGCGATATAAATGAGTATAGACCAATTGCAACTTTTGCCGTACTTGAACACATAATAGCAAAGCGTATGTGAGATTTCTGAAGAAGTTTTGTGCTAAATATTCGGTTATGTCTGCGCCCATACTGAATTCAGGAACGTGAAATCCGCGTACCTCTTCTAGAAAACTTCAGTAATGTTGTTAGTACTGCTATTTAAAACAACAAATTTGTGTTAAGACTATTCTTCGATACCTCAAATAATTTTTACACAGTTTATCTCAAAATGATGGTGTAAAATGTATAAGAACGGTTTCAAGCAATGTTTACAAACTAGTTTCAATGCTATTTGAGAGATAGGCATAGAATAGTAAGGGAATGAAACTTAACAAGCCATGCAGTGTCAAATAAGCATGAAATGCCGCAATGCTTCACAGTTTTCCCACTTCTCTTCACGGTTATATCAGTCAAGTTATCTTTTCGCTTCATCATTACACATCTACAGAGCTCATGACACTGCCTCCAGGAGCACAAGGTGGCCGGCCCATGCGGCTCCAACATAGGCAGTGAGGGCTGGTGGGTGCCTGCAGTAAACCCATATGGGTCCCACGGAGTGAAGTGCTGGCACAAAATTCTTGGGCTTGTCATTCCATGCCTGAGTGGAACCCTCGTCGGCCATGTGTGGGCTTAACCAGACTGGCCAGCCCACCCGCACAGATTCACCTAGGTTCAGTTGCATATCCGATTACACGCAACATTTATGGAGAGCCAAAAAAAAGAATATTGCAAGATGTCGTGATTATTATTTTCTTTCATGGTACGGGACAGAATGTGGTCATCTGCAAACAACGCTTTGAGACATTCTCGGAAATAAAAGGTGGTGGATCATTACCATAACTAAGAAAAAGCAACCGCCCTAAAATGCTTCGTTAGGATACACCTGACATAACTGAAAGGGCCTTAGGTCTCCACCCATTAATCCCTATGTACAGTGTACAGTGTCACATATTTTAGGCAGTATTTATTCAGTTATCATGGCAAGCCGGGACGCCAATTTTTTTCATGTTTACAAATGTGTTTACTGCCTGGAACCATGTAAACATGTTTACGCAAGTTTAAATTAGGGACACCAACCTACCCTTAATTATTTAGTGCGACTGAAAATGCATGAACAGTTGTTATTAACTGCGTCACAATAGACATGCTCTTTCAGAAGCCATGTTGCACAGGTGGTATAATTGAGTCACAGTCATGGTATTCCAGCGCAACGGCACATAGCCAAAGAAAGAAAGAGGGAAAAGAAGAAGGACGAACACAGCCCTGACTGACAACTGCTTAATCAGAGACGCACTCAGCTTAAATACTCTTAGACCAGCGCAAGCGCACACCGTAAAAGAACCAAAAAAGGAAAAAATAGGAAAACAGAATCTCATCACATCTTTATCGCAAAAACTTTGAAAGGAACGCCTTTTCTGCATTATACAAAAGGACTGAGGTATCGCTGACACATCCTGACCCAGCTTTTTTTATATAGTAGGCCTCTATCGTTTCACAGGTTGTTTTTAATTTGCTTCTGCTCAGAATCCTTACTCCCGAAAACATCGGTGTGCAATCCTTGCAAGATGCGCAGTGCTCGACAAGGTTAGCACCTTCCCTATTCCTTAGGTCTCTTGCGTGTTCCCTAAGGCGGTCGTTGACGCAGCGCCCCGTTTACCCTATGTACGACCTGCAACACGTCAAGGGGATTTCGTACACAACGCCTGTGGCGCATACCGCAAAGCGGTTCCCGTGCCTCTTATTACACCCAGGTTTTTGGTTTTCACCTGTGATGCGTCGGGCCAACTGGCCAAGCTTCAGAGGGGCTGAAAACACCAACGGCACATTGTGCCGGTTTTCCACCTTTTTGAGGCCATGGGATAATTTGTGCAAGTAGGGCATCACTTCAGGCTTTACTTCAGCCTGCGGAGGGGTTATTGCCTCCTTCCGAGTTCCGGCCTTCAACTTCTTCAATAGCGCTTCGGCTACAGAGACAACAACCGGGTCAAGGAAACCGGCTGCCTGAAGCCTAGCCAATTGATTCTCAAAACTATCTTGCATATCATGCACACAAGATTTTCGGAGTGCAGACTCTAAGCACAGTTTTGCGATCCCTCTCTTCACAATTTTTGAGTGGGATGAATTATAAGGCAATAGCCCTTTTTGTGTTCTGGGCAAGTAACACCTACACACATGCTTATTCATGAACCTAATTCTTACATCCGAGAACTGCAGGCTGTCTTCAACCAGGAGCTCATACGTGAAAGTGAGCCCCCTTCCATGCTTTTTGAAAAGACGAAGTACACTCATTAGTGTACCCTCATTGGGAATGGCACAATGTTTGTCTTAAACAATTAAAAAGTCATCTACGTAACGAAACACTTTTTGAACACAGTCACCTTAGATTGCTTAAAATGATCGCTCAAATGGCGATCAATGCATGCTAAAAAGATATTACATAAAACCGGCGCGACACAAGACCCAATGCATATCCCCTTCTTTTGCAGATAAAACTCCTTGTCAAAGACGATAAATGTACTACACAAATAAAATTCTAAAAGCCCTAAAAAGTTTTCTACGGTCATCCCCGACGTATTTTGGAACTGAACGGGTCCGTTATCGTCAATATATTCCTTGACAGCAGAAAACAGTTCTTGGTGCGGAACGGAATAAAAAAGGTCGTCAACATCAACCGAAAAGGCATATGTTGCACCTTGGTTGTCCTTTAGGAACTGAATTACATCCATAGAACTCCTCGCCAAAAAGGGATCATTTATCTTCAGGCCATTCAACACTTTTTGTAGCAATCTGCTGACATTATTCTGCCGTGTTCCCCTTTCACTTACAATTGTACGAAGTGGGGCATCAGGTTTATGGGTCTTCACACGGGAGTAAGGATTCTGAGCAGAAGCAAATTAAAAACAACCCGTGAAACGATAGAGGCCTCCTATATTAAAAAAGCTGGGTCAGGATGTGTCAGCGATACCTCAGTCCTTTTGTATAATGGAGAAAAGGCGTTCCTTTCATAGTTTTTGCGATAAAGATGTGATGAAATTTTGTTTTCCTATTTTTTTCCTTTTTTGGTTTTTTTACGGTGTGCGCTTGCGCTGGTCTAAGAGTATTTAAGCTGTGTGCGCGTCTCTGACTAAACAGTTGCAGTCAGCGCTGTGTTCGTCCTTCTTTTCCGTCTTGCGTTCTTTGGCTATGTGTCGTTGAGCTTTAATACCATGAATGTGACTCAAGAATACCAACTAGCCCAAGAACTGACTCTACTGAGGTGGTAAAAATTTAAAATCATCCAGAAAGAAGTCAAGATACACTGAAGCTATTTTTTCAAGTAACTTGCAGCAAGCTGAAGATATTGAAATTATCGATAACTGAAAATTGCTTATCGTTGTCTTTAATTTAAAATGAGGCGGGTTTTCTTCCAATCCTCTGGTAGATCACCGGGAACAGAAGGAACATGAAAAACCTTGATTAAAGGGAAGTTGAAGCACTTTTCGAACGAAATAAGTTCCCTGCGACACTTTATAGTTTTTATTCAGCCGAAAAAAAATATCTCATCGAAAAAGAGCGGAAATACACGCAATAAGCTGTTCTTTAGAAGAAAACGCGTCCCACTGCCTCAAGGCGCCGAGCAAACGCCGCTGTTGTCCGCGCTTGGCGGGGACCACCGTGACGTCATCCACGGGGATCTAAGGCCAGCACAGACGGCGCTGCTGCGTAGCGCGCCACGTCAGCTGGCTTAAGAAGTGCGTTTTAAAAAGTATAATAATTCAAGCAGTCAAGTATGATAATTCAAGTATGATAATTCTGAGCCACCGCGTCGCTCGACTGATACGTATGTTTTGCGTAGATGCATGCGCGTGCTTATCCTTTGTGTAGGTGCATGTGCAAATGCCAATAAAAAAAACAGAAATTTGGTCGAAACGTTGTTGTGTACCGCTTCTGCATAAAATCCTACCCACCATCTTCTTGCAACGCCTGCAAACATGATAGAATTCAGGTCACCTGAATGCTGACAGGAGTCGCGCAAGGTAAAGCATTTGTTTGTTCGTTTATTTATAGTGACGTGCCTAATTATGCCCGTTGGCCTTTAAGAACTGCAAACGAATGCCCAACTAGATGAGTTGGAGTGAGTTCACTGCCGGCTGCACTGCAGTGCAAGATACGAGACGACGGAGGAAGCTCTCGTGTGGTGCTATTCCTTCTGTCGCATGTTCGGGCTACGGTTAAACCATGAAAATTCTGCACTTATCCCTGTACTTTGCTTTTTTTTCCAAGCTGAACACGCTTTTGAACAATAGTTATGACTGCGTTTCGGAGCTCGCAGTGTTGCTCATCAAAACTAATGTGCTGCGAGATATAGTTGTTGCTGTTGTGTATCGAGATAACCAGCGGAATTTGCTTATGGCAGATATATGCGAACCGCGGCTCGACGAATTTGCCGTTATGACTCAAGGACATATTTACATGAATTATGGCGCCATTTTCGATCGCCAGCCATGGCCAAGCGTTCGTGAATGAAGATGTTTGCATTGCTGAAGTATACTAGGTTGATATAATAGGCTTTTTGTCAATTAGGTGCAGCTGCATGCGCTGCGCGCTGATGAAAGGTTAAGAGTGTTGCTTGTGCTGCCAGGGTGTTCAAGGAATCAGGAAAAAGCGCAAAAATGCACCCAGTGCTTGACGAGCTTAAAAGAGTTCAATGCTGTGTGCCAGGGCAAGGCAGTGCTGGAAGTCACTTTAGCTCAGCATGGATCTGAACCAGCCTGTATAGGCAAAAAGTTTACTAACAGGTAAGGAAGTAATATTATGAAAAGAGAAATATTGATGTGCATATCTTGTGCAGGCATTTTCGGCATGCTGCGTACCCCCAGTTTGTGTGGATAACGTGCAAAGGGCTGGGGAAGAACAACCGATGGATTCTACCAAGCTGTGCGCTGAGCGCTGCTCGAAATAAGTACCATGCCATAACTGGTTTGTATACAGGCTTCAAACATTACGCAGAACGCCCGAACCAGAGAAAGCAGACGGCATTGAACGAAGGTTACGTTGATCTGTCGTTCACCAAAGTGCGGGCCACAGCGGAGAAAGCAAAGCCGGACAGCCGGTCGGCTCTTCCTCCAGTTCTCTCTTTTTGTCGCCCCCACCCGGCGCTTCCGGAAACGACGAGGGCGTGTCGGCGGCAGGTTTTTGAGAAGCGATTGCAGGTCTTTCTTTTTACGGACAGAATCGAAAAAAATTTAGACGCATGATTTTAAATGTCCCTTCTTCCGAACCGCAGCGTTTCATGCGATTTGAGAACCGATTCAGCTTCCCTTTAAAAAATCAGATAATTGTGCTGCAGAACTTTTGAGAACAGCATTTGATAGGCCATCGGTACCAACCCATTTCTTATCGCGAAGATCATGTAGCATGTAGCATTCACTTTAATAGTTGTTAGGTCACCGGGATCTGCAATAGCAATTCTACTAGTGGTACCCGCTCCGCAAGAAATTGAGTTTGAAAGTTCAAGTTAGAAATTAGTGCCTTTTCGTGGAGTCGATTACAACGGCATCGTTATTAAGAATTTTGACCAGCGGATCAGTCCTCACACCTAGAAACTTCCAAAATTTGAGGGCCCCATCTGATAAATTCGAAGAACGTCGAGATAAAAAAACTAGACTTTGCTACTTGTAACTTTTCAGCAAGTTTGTTTTTATTAAAGGGAACAGTTTAAAGGAAGGTATTTATTTTCCTATATCACTTCACTTTGCGTTTCACTAGAACTATTTCACAACTATTCCAAGGGTTTGTACGATTAATTTGAACCTTTCTGATGAGAAAGAACTGTTCAATGCCTAACTGCATCCTTAAAGCGTTCCGATAAACCATAAAGGACATCTCTGAAAGAGTTATGTAACTATGATTTTAGACAGTCCATAATTGCGTTATCAGCAGCCCGTAGATATTATTTATAATTTTAACAGGACACACCACAGGCAACTGGAGAAGCGCAACAGAAAAACAGAAGACGACAGCCAGATATTTCACTTTCAGCGTCAAGCGCTCAATCAGAAAAGTTTGGCTGAGAAATAATAGGTACAGAACCGACGACTCTCGGTTGTAATAGTGAGCAGAGTGCGTAAGAGTAAAAGGAAACATCATGTCTAAAATGACAGCAGTTGCGACACACTGGCCATATTATATGGCAGCATGCCATATATTATGCATGCCTCAGTCGATGGCGGAAAAACTAGTTACTGGTAACAATAAAATTGCTATTCTGGTTAAGTGTCAGACAGTCAAAAACATGAGACACAAAAGAAGCCGCTGCGTCACGGTCATGATACAGTACAGAAAAGAAAAAGTGTAACCAGAGTTGTTATGAAGAAAAATATGTTTTCATGCTTATCACGTTATTCAAGAAGAGCAACATTGACACCTTGCTTCGGAACCACAGCAACGTACCTGTAGGTGGCGCATCTCTGTATGTGGCATATTTCGGTAGAACAATTTCGTCCTTACATATACCGCTGTGTAACCATGTCGCCGTAGTTAGCATTAGGTAGGGATACTAAGAAAGGAGCAGACTTACAAGGCTAACACTTTTGTTTTCAGCGCTCCTAGTATTCCAAGATATTACACGTACGTGTACGTTTTCCGTGGTATTTTCACGCCAACAAGAGAGCTTCTAACGTTAATGTTATCCGAAGACGGTTTTTGGGTAGCATTATTCTGAGTATTCAGGGCGTGGAGATATGACCGCTGTATTTAAGGCGACCTTGAGGAAAGAACTCCTTTGTACTGCTTCTTGGACACACTATTTGTGTTAGTTCACATCAATCGCAGTAGCTTAGTTATTATGAACCCTTCCCGGAATGTATCCATCTGTATTTGTATTTTTGTGTGTTTGCTAACCGCTGCAAAACAATACGAACGCGTGGTCTAACCAATCTCTGAAATATACGTAGTGTGCTTTTCTTGCAATCTTGCTGTTTTTCGCTGCACTGCCCTGAAAAATATGGGTATTTGAAAGTCTTGCTGCCTTGAGCTATGCAGCGCCTATCGTGCTTATCATATCATGCTGTCTTTGTGTTTTTTTTCTTCATCCTAGTTTTGGTCGCGTTGCCTAACCTTTCAAGATCAGAAACCTGACCCTGGCTCTCAGCTGAGGTTCTTGCATTCTAGCCTTTCCTGTGCGGAATAATGAATGGCATCCTTAGTTACGAGTAGCGGCTTGGGAAAATGTGTTTATGTGCAATAGGTTTCTGTCGTGTGTACCGATTAATTTCTGGGGATTGCGCTAAGTTTGCAGGGTAGCCAAGTTTTTCCGTAGGGCAGGCATTGATTCATTCTGGCAGCTAGATCAGTACAAAAATTTTTCTTGGTTGTTGAGCATTGAGTTCCCGAGCAGACAAACCTCAGGTAACCAGGCTTAAAATGCTTTCTATTCCTGCACAAAGAATCCAGTTCACGTGAACTACAGGCCAAAACGTACCGCCCGCAACACACGAAACGCAAACGACACCTCAGATGAGAGTAAGAAAGCAAGAAGATATTTTCTGATCAAGGGAGACTGGTTACTGGAACATTTGATTTTCACTTCGATCGCGCTAACACAGCTTCTTGGAATTAATAATAGACGCTGTCTGTATTTCACCACCCGAAGTTTTTTTTTTGTTCCTTAGTTCCTGTTAGAGTCATTTTGTTAGCGTTTTCTTGATAAACATGTTACGAAACAGCGACATAATCGTGCCAATTTTCAAGAAATTTTGGTGTACTACCGAACACGTTTACTACCTGGTTGGAGAATACGTCATTCTTGGAATGGAGTTGCTCAAGGAGCTCCGTTAGTGCGTCCTCATTCCAGACCTGAAGGGGTTCGCAGCATTGATTAAGATCCTGTACAACTAACACAGCCAATGCAGGAAGTTCTCTGGATCAAATAATCATAATATTCATATGCCTGACTGCATTCAATGCTACATAAAAGATCGCTTGCACTAACCGCATATTTGCGCTTCCTTCCCCAGCAGCGGCCACACTAGCCTCATAAAGTTCCTAATTTTATCTAAATACCTGTCTCTCCGGTGCGCGCTGATATAATCGCGTTTCCCCTTCGCTGCAATAGCGAACCATCGCTGGTTATTCTTGATACGCCAACAGGATAGGTTTATTCCCTCCCGGCGAATACCGCCACGGGCACGAGACGCGTGCCAGCCGCCGCGAGCCCCGGGAGAGTGCGAAGCAGTGCGCTGTCAGCCTAGCCACATGCAGTGGCTAGGCTACTGCCTACAACACCTCCGCTGAAAAAAAGCAGTCTCTTTTTAATGAGGAAGCATTTCTTGCCTCATGGATGGCGTGACTACCAAATGTGTGCACGAGAAAACAACGATAAAAACGATGTTAATTGACAATAACCAGGTAGTTAACAGGAAACAACTAATGAAATACAATAGTAACAGCTAAATAATAGCCCATAAAAAATATTGACAGCAGCAGTTGGTGCCAGTAATGATAGTTACAGCAATAGTTAGTGGCACTGATAGTTAGTGAATATAAAGTTAGTGATAGTAATAGTAGGGTGACGTCATCAACCACTCTTGTAATGGGACTCCACTAGCCATGTGATAGGAACATGTCTAAACAAAAAGTTGTCGGCGAGTTGATCAAGTTAAAAAAGGCTAAAAGACAGACTCAGAAGATGGAGTAAAAGAGGAGGCAGCGGTAATATAAAACGTTTTCGCATTTCCGTACGCAAGGAGGCCTAATTGAACCTTTTCATTTTTTTTCCCTTTAAATACCTCGTGCGAGTGTAATCAATATAATTTTACATATTCGATTGGTGTCCTTGTTCCTTTTTGCGTATGGTCTCTTCAGTCGAGAATTACAATCCTATAAAACGAAAACGTAAATCTGTAAGCTTTTCGTAAGGAGCATGTCTTTAAAGCGAATAATAGATAATATTTCATCGATTGATAATTGTGGTAGATTTGTAGGGATCCACTGGCCGCCCTCGGTAATATCTACTGTATTCAGGATGCCACTTGGAAGTCTTTTAACTAGAGAGCGTTAGTACCCCTCTGCCGCAAAAAAAAATAAATTGTTCTGCGTCGTCGTTGGTGACCGTTTCAGGCTTCGCAGCCGAAGCGACCGAAGCAACCGTCTGCTCCAGCAGCCTAAGTGGGCCTCCTAGGACATGACCTTGTAGCGTCACCGCAAGCTGACCGCGTAGAGGTAGCAGCTAAATTGATGATTGCTTGCGAGAGATTCCTCGGCAAGAGCCGCCTCAGTCTCACACGCCCCACCGGTGGCCGTACCTGCCTTCGCAGAGCGGTGGGGCATCGTTTAACAGCTACATGAGTACACCATGAGTGGTAGAGGGCTCCTAGCGATCTACGAATGGAAACTAGAAAAGTACCAATTCTGCATATACGGGCATTAATACAATTAACCAATCTCGTCATACACATTAACCTAAGTTTATTTTCTCAGAGAATAGTGAAAAGGTTTTTCTCAAGTTTTTTAACAAGTCGAAATCCAAGTGGCACACTGTGGGCGCTCCTGCGGCTCCCGCATATTCAAATGCGGCTGGGCAACCTTAATAAATATCCGTAGAGTCCTTGTGGGGAAAACGTCATAAGGATTTAACGTATTTAAACTGAGCAGACGTGCGACAGCACGTGTGCGCACCTGAATAAAAGCATACATCTAAGGATCGCCGTAAGGATCTGATGCGATGGTCTTAGTGGGTCAATGGCCATGTATACAGAATCGGATTTTCTCTACTTAACATTCATAGCTCGCGCCGTGTCATTTTACGACTGCCAGCGCCATGTCGCATCGGTCGAGCAATCTGCCACTGCAATGCCAGGTGGGTGCTTCTATTACAGCCAGCGGTAGGAATTGTGGGACCAATGTTGCTCTTCCCAACTAACCTCTCGCGACTAGTCATTAATTTATCGCCACCTTCCTTCCTTTGCCTGTAGCTGGCGCGACACTCCCACAAACTTACCCGAACTAAATCTGGTAAACTCGGGTCAGTGAGAAGCACAATAGAATATAAGGTCACAAGAAATTTTCTAGGGGTTGGTACGTCTGCAGTAGGGCTTTGGCACTAATAAGTGGTCAGCCCGAAATTGAGCTTGCCCCTCTTGTTCTAGCCTGTGCCATGTTTAGAAATTGCAAGGGCTAACACGCTCCAAATTTCTATCTCCAGCCCACGTGGGTCTCTTCTGGGGAAATGTAGGGTAGACAAATTGCAAATATTGGGATTTTGAAGGAAAAAGTTTGGCTATCCCAAACAGTTTTTAAGGCACAAAAGTGCTATAGGTCCCAAGTAGTGCTCAAAAACAGGCATGCAAGCGTGAATACCTTATGGTTTCCACGCAACCTGCTTAAGGAGATAGGCCAGACGTGTGTGGACTCTATCCCGAAGGAAACCTGGCTAACGTAAATAGGGCTTCCGAACAAAACCTCTATTGGGGCCTACATGGCCCCTATAGGGCTTGAAAGCGGGCGCGTCTGCTAGCTGCCTACATCGGCCTGTTGTCTAATTCTTTAGGGCAGATGCCCCTCAACTGTAGGCTTCATGCAGGAGGATCCAAGGTTAGCCGGTGTTTCTAGGTGTCACTTTGGCTGAGGTGGGGCTTTTTAAACGCAGCCATACCAAAATGGACGCCTTTGGGATTGTAGAGGGCAGCTGCAACGCAAGTGTGGACTTTATGCGGGAGAACCTAGGCTGCCCGCGTGAAACCGCCCTAGACTCTTCATGGGCCGTGGCGGGGCTGGAAATCTGGCGCACCCACATGCAGTCCTCATCTGCCCCTTAATAATAATTTCAGGTGCATATATAACAGAAAAACATGTTGCTCACTGTAAAAAAAAAACATGGCCTGTCCAAATGGGGATGCCGTTGCAGTGACGCAGTGGGCCCTGAATGGGGCGCTGCGGGAATGAAAGCACTATAGTGCATCTATGCTCTCGAGAACGCTGTCGTTTTAATCGTTTTATTTTTAATTTTTTTCAAATACATGTCAATAGGTTTTTCTTCTAGGTTATTCACATATTATTTCTGAGCATATCTGTTCAATTTCTAAAGATTCATGCCTATGATTGTCGCAATAGCTTATTAGTGCGAAATGGCCACAGAACATGCAGACAAGGCAAGGGAACAGAGGGGCTCATTGTGACATACATTGCATATGCCAAGAATCACTGAAACCAAAGAGCATAGAGGATGTATTTTTCAATAAATTCTGGTGATCGTCACCGTGACCTTAATAGGGTAGTTATTTTTGAAGATAACTGAGTAGAATGCACGAGAGAAAACTACATGCCGCCAATGGGATCCGATCCCACGAAATCAGAATTTTTCGTCCGGGGCTCTACCTACTAATCTACAAGAAGGATGCCTAATCTTCTGCTTTAGGGGGTATTTATGTGTACTGTAACTGAACCCTGAGAGTGATAGCCAGCTTTATTCTCGTCCACAACGGCGGACGTCGTAAATCCTCTAATACCGCCAGTAACACGTTAGAAACCTGATTGAACGTTGGGGCGATTGCTTTGCGATGGCCCAATTATGCTACCGACAGCATCAGCAGTGCCCAAATCGGGGTCCTCGTTAGCGATTGAGCAGGCAGTGAAAGGGAAAGAGGGGCACGTTACGACGCACCTAACGGAAGCCAAGAGTTACAGAAGCCAGGAAGCATAGCGGATGTATTTTTTAAACAATCTGTGTTGTTCGTGATTGGGAGCTTAACAGGGTAAATATTTTAACAACATAAACGATTCTTCTTCTATGGGAATACTGGGGTTTAGAGGGGAGCCTATTAAGAGGCAAAACTAGTCAGCAATATTCAGCCCCTATTCAACATTGGTTTAATTATATTATATGCGCGTAGCTGCGATGAAGTGAGGCATGCATGACTACATGGCAGTAGTTTCACCTGGTTACATGAATAAAATATGATATTATTGTTTAAATGACGGAATGTTAAACCCAGAAAACGTTAAACCCTCTTGCAGAGCAATAGTTAGAGGTTCCGGATATCGAATAAGTAGCTGCATATTTCGTTTTGTGCACATGCGCTCCTTTCTCCCTTTTTCTTCCTCGCTTCTTACTGAAGCTTCTCGCTGCAGCTGAAGAACGCCATCAATGAACTAAATGCTTCCATACTACAGCCAATGCACATGGCACCTGCTCGATAGCGGGCATGGAAAGTTCGCTGGGAGCGAAACAAGGCATACTGAAAATATATTGGAAGTTGCTCACCATAATTCAGCAATCCAACCAGCGAAGGCACGCTGCCTCTGCATATGCTGCAGATGATCTGATGGTAACATGAAACCTACTACCTTTTTAAAGAAGGAGAACGTGCCGTTGAATACGTAAAACTAGTGTGGCAGCTGTGCGCATGTCTAACTGTCACGTGCTTATGACGAACGAATCATGTGAATAAAGCAACACTGTCTCCTGTTGAACTCATGCGTTCATCAGGCGAAAGCAGCTGGAGCGTACACCTGATGAACGGATTCCTATCTGTCAGCAAAAAAGAAAAAAATAATTCTATCGGGAAGCGTTCATGAACAATGAAACAAAGGTTGTTTATCTCAATGACCTTCTTTATCATTCGTGGTGATCAATACTGCATCGGTATCAGATTGAGACGTGAATTTCACTGCTCGGTACAGCAATCATCAGAGAGGTAACACATCTGGCATACCACTGCCGACGGCATTGATTTTGATTTGCAATACTAGGTTGTTTTTCTCCTTAGAGATATTTATAATAATGCCCTCCTGAAATATGTCAGGTCACTGTGTGTTGGTGGATTGTAAGGGAATGGGATATTTTGCACGTGATAAGCTCAATTACGGAGGGTTGCATCCTTGCTCCAACACGGAGGGTTGCATCCTTGGGTGTATTCTTGCCACGCATAAATTTCTTGGTATTTATATTTTTCTTCAAGAATTTGATGGTCGTTTTGAGGGCGCTGGACTACAAAACGAACTCGAAATCTTCCTTGACACGATTTAGCCACGATGCACAACACATCTTCTTCTTCGATTCTTCGAGCCGTCTTCATTCATCGCAAGTAACTTAGCGGCTAGCCCAGGTGTGCCCGCTATTGAAAGGCGAATCGGCTACTGCTGAATATATCAGTTAATCCACCAAAGGGAAATACAAATTTAATTCATGTTCAAGATTTGAGATCAGGAAAAGCCCCCAAACAAAAAAGAATCATCTGGTCAAAGAAGTTTCGCAAATGCACTAAGCCAAAGTCACCAAACTTTAATCAGGTGCATCGATCCAGTCTGTCTGATTTCCGCCAGTTTTATTTTGCCAGAAAATTTCTAGCCTGAGCTGATGCCAACACTCAACCCGTCGACAGACGGCGCTGCATCGACATATGTTAAACCACCCCTGGGGGTGCTCTTTGAGGAGCCTGTGTTCTCCATTTGCCTTTAAGGATACGAGGAATATTCCTTTTGTGATGATATATAAGTCGTCAACCGCGTTCGTCATTGCAGTTGCAAGTGGATGTCCCTCTCAAGTACCTTGCCGCTTTTCCCTTGCTGTATCTTCGACACTGCCGTGCCTTCGAAGTCCGTTGCTTCCAAGCAAAGTAACTGGCACTTTCTGACATTATACACTCAAGTACTAGGCTAAGACTCCCTGTACCCATTGTTCCTGCTAAATACGCATCCATCAACAGTGCTGACATCGGCTATGTGAAATTGAACCAGTGTGTGGAAGCTGCCGGCGCGGGAGAATGAAAAACTTGGCAGTATCAGAAGCAACAAAGAAGTGCGTCACGAACGCATGATATTATAAGACATGTAGGGAGCAGTAACATTGGATGACATGCCGATACTTCAGACGGCGAGAACCATCGATGCGTAATCAATGTCAAGCGGAGAAAGCAGTCAGCTAAACAAATACATTCTGCAAAACTAGAAGATTCCAGTATTTGAAAAGAAGTGCGAGAAAATTTCATACATAAAGAATTGGAGGATGCCTAGTTGAAGTAGCCCCCAAGAAATCGGACCGACAGCAGTCCTATAGAGTGCTCCCCAAGAAAGGACTATAGAAAACTCTAGCCCTTAAATTTACTTACTGATTACACATCCTTCCCAGAGTATGGTAACACAGAGTATTGTCACATTGTCGCAGTGGCCGTCTGGCTTTAAAAAGGCAAAGAACTGCTTCTTGTGGAAAGTATTTATTAGTACGGCTAGCGCCCACAAAGAAATCAAGTACTTTTCATAGAGATACGCAGTAAGCAACATACCTTCCAATGTGCAGCCAAGAATGCTGAAGTGCCCCATTCCCAGTACAACATTTATCAAACATTTGTAGATAGTAGAGGCAGGACGTAGAAACACAATCAAAAAGGCAGAGCTCCAACTAAGGGTCCAGAAACGTTTTTGTTAGGGCTTGTTAAGCAGCAACAAGAACGAATCATACCTTTTTGGTCCCAGAAAGGGTACAGGCAATAACGTTTCGGGACCAATTATTCTCAACAAGAAGTAAAAATTGGCTGCTCGCCCTCTTTTCTGTCTCTCTTGCGCCACAAGCTTTGGGCTGAGAAGGTTTTGCTCTTGCAGCCGTCGATATGAGAGATCAACCAGAGCATGGCTGGCCGTTAGTGGTTAGTCGGCGCAAAATTCGCTACTTCTCAACAATGTATGCCGATGAAATTTCAGGATGGCTCCCTGACTACGTTCCGTTTACTTTAAACTTTTATTTTGGCAGATTTACTTGCCTTTTTGTTAAACTGCAGCGTATCCGCCAGCATGGTCGATGCGCATTGGCGCAACACTACGCGCAGCTAGGGAAGCTATGAAGTTTACATGCGCGCACGGCGCGACTGTAAAGAAGATGACATCTTCAGAGAAAAGATTTCATTACACCAAGGAACCGTGACAGAGCGCTGCGTCCATTTGGTGAGGAAAATGGCGACACAATCCCTGCAGCAGCTTCCAAATGCCTCGTCGGTGCTTTGGAGGCTGCATGTCATCAATCCTGATGAAAAAACGCAAACAGCTGCAAAAGCTTACTGAAGCTGTCACTGGATTTGTTTGTTCGTTTCTGCTTCGAGCTGGAGCCAGAAATGTGGCAACGGCAAACAAACAGCGTGCAAGTGATCACACATTATATTTGAGTTTATGGCAAGCAGCTGCCGGATGTACAAAGACACTTGCAGCGAATGCCCTTTTCCCTATGTGGTGCGATAAGGCTCAAAATTTTGTCGCTTGGAGTTTCTAACTCTTATGCTGAGCGCGAGTTCTGTGTTAACAGAGTAGAAACAGACTCTTAGCAAAATTAAGCTCAATTGCCTAATGGTGATTCACCGAATCAAATTCAATGTGCCGCTTCTAGATGAAGCAGCTTCAATGTCCAGCTGGGTTGGTGGCCAGGACGCGACAAAATTACTTGCGCAAGATCACTATATCTAGACGCACGGAGCATTCAGTAATTCATTTATTTATTTGCAACGTACCTGTGCGTAGAAGACCAGAATAAAGGGCAAACATTTTGTGCTATTTACTCAGTTTCTTGCGCTCATTCAAACTGCTAATATTCTTTCTCCTTTAATAACACTTGTGCTCACAATACTGCTTCTATTTTATTTGGTGGTTGGCATGACTACGTTTGGCAACTTTGAGCCCAAGTTTTGGCTGCTTTTAAAATCCACCTAACGGCAACCCTGAACGATAGTTTCGTTCGAACAGACGATGGAAGCGGTTAACCCCGCATCTCTCTCGGCGCGAGCGATTGTCGCACGTGGGCCGTCGGCTCCCTGCCGCGGGCAGGCGACGGCGGTCTCGCTGTACATCGCGCCACCGGAAGCGGTGGTCACCAGAGTGCCCGTCTACTAGTGCTTCCCCTACTCCGGCCAACTTCAACATTTTGGGGCGACCCGCCAACCCCTGAAAGCATCTACCACTATCGGCAGACCTAGCTGCGCCGCTGTGTAGCTGAGGAGCAGCAATGGCCTCCTGTCGCTCGCCCGGCTTCCTCGCGGGACAGAAACCATCTTGCGCACTTTTATTCGCTCAGCCCCCAGTCGTTCGTGCGCAAGACCTAGAGCGCAGCAGCATTTGCTCTCATCATGGGCTGTAGTGGACTTTGTAGCTATGGATTCGCGGAAGCTTTTCCGCTCATCTCGGCGTGCCCACACCATTTCTTCTGGGAGTGATGACGCGGCCGCGCATCGCAACTCCTTTGTTAAGTTTCACGGCCCTACTTATGCCGCTGTTCGAGGAAGCGTTCGTGGTGACGGGGTTCGTGGCAATGGCCGACTCCTAGGACGCACCCTGAATTCAGCGCCTCCGACGACTGCAGCGTGTTATTGGTGGAAACGTGACCGTCCACGGCGGTCATAGGCGGGAGGGACCCTCGGGGACCTTCCACCCTTTTACTGCCAGTGCCGATAGGTGAGTCGGCTCTGCCTACTTCGTAATCACCCAGATATCCTATCGCAGCGGTGGGCTTGTCTTTTGTTCGCGTTGCAACCCCCCCCTTTCCCCCCCCCCGGATTACTTCTGCGTTATTTTCGCCGCCCACGCCGGACTGTGCGACACACGCAATCTGTTGCACCATGGGTACGGCGTGAAACGGCTCCTACCTCAAGACGTCTCCCCTCCCGTCTGATACCAAGCAGACTTATACCTCACGAGAAAATAGTCACAAGAAAATCTCACAGGATCGTTCGAAGGTGTAAGGCGTATGTTTAAGCGTTCGAGTTCTGTGAGGAGGCACAAGACAGAAGACCGTATTGAATTCAAGACTGCAGCTGTTGCAGCCTTCTATTTCATCTCTCGGTTTCTGTCGGCAACGACGTAAAGGTATGTTGGTACAGGCACATTTTTTTTCTATTTTCGCTCGGTATAACTGAATTGACTTTTTTTTTGGATAACACGTACTTGAAGCTTGCTTTGGGGCTCATTCGAGTCTCTAAGCGAGAAGGGGTTGCAGCGTGCAGAAAATCCATAACCTTAAAACGCGTATCTGCAGCGTACGCCCATCTCGTATTTCTTTTGGTCACACAAGTTTCTCTTTACATCAGTTTAGTTTCGCGTGTGCATATATAATTTGTAATCCTCAGAAAGTCTCCTCAAGGTGCACCAACTTCCAGCCTGCATTGTTCTTCTTGCTTCATTTTTCAGATTTCTCAGAGCTAGTAAAGAACGTAACCATCATTATATGCTGATGCTGTAGTGCTACGTACATTAAATGGTGCATAGGTATACGTTTACAGTATGTATTCAAATAAATGTAGATAGTACAGCTAGTAAACTGAAATGACTGCTATGTGGCCCTGCTATTACCTTTTGTATGGGAAGGATCGGCTGATTATACAATAATATTAATTGATTTTGGGGAAAGGAAACGGCGCAGTATCTGTCTCATATATCGTTGGACACCTGAACTGCGCCGTAAGGGAAGAATAAAGGAAGGAGTGAAAGAAGAAAGGAAGAAAGAGGTGCCGTAGTGGAGGACTCCGGAATAATTTCGACCACCTGGCGATCTTTAACGTGCACTGACATCGCACAGCACACGGGCGCCTTAGCGTTCCACCTTCACTGAAACGCAGCTACCGCGGTCGGGCCTGATAATCTGAAATATTTCTCGCGCTTCACTCTGCCGTGCTAGTGCGACTATAAAAAATGTTTGCAATTTTTAAGTCCCTCCAACGTTTTCAACGTATGTTCATATTTTCAATTCATATTGTGTGCATAAAATGCATGGATATTTCATGCAAACAGGCAGGTGCAGGACGGCCGAGATAGCACACATTCACAAGGAGAGATATATTAAACCACCAGTAACCTAAGTATACGGCTGACATTTGGCACATATGTGGGATGCATCACAATTTGTACACTGATTGGAACGTGTGGGGACGTTTTTGGAAGGTTTCTGGGAAAAATCAGCACCTCCTGGGAAGATTTTAACTGTCCCGGTGGGCCAATTTTGGAAGATTTTTAGGACATTTTGTGGTTGTTGGGTAGCAACAAGCGTATTCGGCGGCATTCATGACGCAGAACATCGATGCCCTTATGGCACGCTGAAATTTAGTGCTACGAATACTTTCCAGAAAATGCGTGGTAGTCGTCTGCGTTAATTTCAAAATACGTAGAAATAATTCAGTTCTGTTGATAGCTCTAGTACTATCAGTCTTCCCATAGCGATTCCGACGGCGCCTTCCAGCAAGAAAAAATAAGCACTACAAAGCGTTGGGACACCACCCCCTTTTATTTGTAAATTGGGTCACATAATATAAGCAATGCAAATCGTATACTATGATATAATATGATATAAGGCACGTATAATATGATATAAGGAGCACAATATATGCATTTTGAGCGAGCGCGACACCGTTAGGGTGCTATCGCTCTATAAAGAACAACCTCGTTGTTCCGCTCAGTCGGTCGACGTACGATCTTATACGGCTTAAATAACGGCGCATAAGGTTGTCCCTGTGGCGGCGGGTCGAAAGCGCATCCAAATCCACACACGGTGATCTGCCTTTTATTCCTTGCGGTGCCACCGAAGGTTCTAGAACTGAATATCGGTTCGCTGTTGGGCCTTTATATGCAGCCGTGCCAACCAACAGAATGCTGCCCGCAAGCAGCAGGCAGCGACCTCGAGGTTGTCTTCGTCAACGAGGTTCCATGACCTCAGCATAGCCGTGGCGTTTCTACCGTGAATAAGCCTAAGTGATGTCAACTATGCAGTCTTGTGTATTGTAGGTAAATACGATGTAGTCAAAGATGAAATACCAGGCGTTTTGTTGGCGTATACATTCACTACATGGCATATAGCCGATCTTTTTGTTTAAGCATTCCGTTCACGTATTACTTCTTGGATGACACAGTTGTCATCATGTGGGCTGGTTCACTGTGCTGCAGGATTGCTTGAATGAGTTCAGCAGTTAGCGCTCTTACTCTGTACGGGATGAAAGCTTTGAAGGACCATGGACAAGGACGGTGCTTTTCACGAAGAAGACAGCAACTTCTGCGATGCTACCACGATGTAAGGTTCTCTCTTTTGCGTAAAGGGTGAAGTATTCGGTTGCTACAATTATCCACTTGTTGCTGGCTGACGGCGTGGGGAATGAGCCAAGTAATACTATGATCATTTGCTCAATGTAATGTGTGTTCGCCCAACAAAGATGGGGTCAGTAATATTTGTCTTGCATTCCGCACCAGGTATGAGTGAAGACGAGGCGGCCCACTGTTGGCTCGCCATATGAAGCCTTCAGTATTCACTCAAGAAGGTTTGGAGGGACGACAAAAGGTAAGTGGCTTTGTTAAGAGAGAAGTATTTGTTCACAACGACGCCTTTATGATGACAAATAGGGTATAATAAGCGTTTGAACATCCATGGGGACGAAGAAAATTTGGCTTTCAGGTACTCGATTAGCAGCTGCTCTCTAGGACTGACCGTTGGCGGTGCGAAAACTCGCTGGTGTTTATCGACCACCAAAAAGGAGTCCTCATCATCGCGTTGTGGCCCTTGTGGACAGGGGCTTGTAATTAGCAGTCTGCAATGACGTGCCTATATCCAGACTTAAACACGACAGTTATCTATAACACCTGGTGGCGCTGCCTCCAGCGGGCGAGGCGGATGAAAAGAGGTTTCAAAAAAAGCAAGCCAACAGAGCTTGTGTTTACAGCTGACAACCATGAATAGTCATTGGTACGGGCAACAGGATAATTAATCATTGTCATCACTAGCCTGACTACGCTCACTGCAGTGCAAAGGCCTCTGCCATGTCTCTCAATTAATCATGTCCTTTACGATCTGTGCCTTCCTACATGACTTTCTACGACGCCTTCCTACAAGTACCAAGCGCGTCAGGAACGCTTGACTTTCTGATATTTGTGAAGTACCAAAAGCAGCTGGAATGGCGACGTTACAGAAGTCGCTAGTGCAAGTAACCTATTAGAAAGTTGTAAAGGTCCAGAGCATAGTTCTCTCCGCAAAGGAACATGCAAGTACCAAACGGCCATCTTCCTATACAAGGTAACAAGCTGAGAAAAATTTGACCAGTTTAGAAATAGGTGATGCGCTGCTTTTTCAGCCTTTTGGTAGATGGAAGTATGGAACCCTAAAGACCGCAGGGTAGACTTATAGGGATGCTGAAATGAATTTTTTTAATATTAGAGGAGATTCAAAATTCGAGCATATGAAAATTTTGGGAAAATAATGTTAAGCAGTCTTGCGTTAGAATTAAAAAAAAACAATTGCGTAAAAGCCGATTAAACTAGTGACCTGTTTCAGGCTTCTCCTCAATTGGTTAGAGAAATGCGTGCAAACTACTGATGATATCGCTGAAACAGAAATTTCTGATGTCCGCTGCCTTCACCCACATGCTCCCGTGCGTCGTCCTGCCCCACGAGATAATGATTGACGGGGTTACCCTTCTGTAGCTTTTGTTTGCTTCCTGGAAACAGCTTTTATTCATTGGAAACGTAGCTCCGCCGTACGCGACGACATTATTTCAGTGTTTGCCCTCTTCTGGGCAATGTCCGGAATCCTAAAAGCGGAAGCAGCCTGACTCGGCGATAAATTCGCCATATCAAAAGCTAGCACAAAGAGACTGCTCACCCTTTACCTGTAAATTCCAGGTATTCAACCGTTTGAACTCATCGAATTGTAAAACCTCGTTGGTTGTTTTCAAAGCTGCGCCTTAAATGCATAACACATGAGCGTTACTGCCTTATAGCAGAGCTCACTTTCAACCCCAAGCGCGTCTCACGCTCGTTTGTATTACAGTGAGGAGGGCTACCTTACACTGCTCTGTTTTCAAACGAAACAAACAAGTGTGCTAAGTCTGCCATCAGCTTGGCTACCATTCGGATGATTTCTCTGCACTGTAAATCATCTGCCATATAAACGGCAACCTCAGCGCCAAAACCGGCCATCCCTGTATTTCTCCGGTGTTAATCCTGCAGAGACACCTATATCGCGGGCGACAGGAAATTTCGACCCTTAATAGTTGCTAACATTTACGCAGCGGCCGCCGCGTAATACCAGGAGTAGGCTTCGAGGCTATCGGGCACGCGGTGCCGTGTTCACGGTCATAAATTTTATGACTGGACGCCTTGCTATGCTTGTAATGAAGGAAGGACCTGTAAATATATCGTAGCGAGAGCGCAATTAGGAGACAGCCAATACAAAAATGTAACTTTGCTCGTGCTTGTTATCACACAGTTGGAAGCTGATGGCCAAAATAAATTATATTTGGTAATGTTTAGGTGCTGGCCCGAAAATCATGGGTTCGATGATGAAGCGAAATACTAGAAGTCCGAAGTCCGTCTCATTTTGATGAGGCGAATTAGTAGAAGTCCGCATACTGTGTGCCGACAGTGCACGTTAAAGGACGCCTTATAGGCTGAGTTGCTTTGGCACATTAAGTCGCATAATCCGGCCAACCCGAAACTTGTTTCCATGCTTATCTTATTTATATTTGGCAGCATCAGCAAATATCGTCTTATCAATACGCAGAGTTTAGAGGTGACTATGTAAATTTGCTGATTTATACAAGCGACGGTAGTAAACCAAACATGCAACTCATCTCGCCGGCTGAAAGAGTCCACAGGAGGTTCTGCTTTCTGCTGAAGGAAGTATGTTGCTGGTTTAGAAAGTTCGACGTTGTAAAGCTCTCCCATAGAGAGTACGTCATCACGTTTAGTCTTTTTGATAATGAAGGCCAGACGGCAACGGTTGCGTACATATCACGTACACTCTGCGCTAGGCTCAGCTTGAGCTTGACTGGTATTATCAAGGTTGGCCCTATATTTGATCACACGTCCTTTTTGCGTAGCTCTTTCTTAAAGATATTTACCAACACGGCCAACTCGCTGCATTGACCTATATTTGATCTTCGCAAATGTCTTCTGCGTTGTTGCACTGACCACCGTGCCTCTGTTAAAGAGGAACCACGTAAAACGTCATGTTGAGCTTCCGTGTGGCAGTTTTGCTGTCTCCAATTTGATTTCCTGCACTTTCTTCTTGCTTTGATCGTACGTGGTGTGTGGTTGGGCGCAATCTTATCATTGCGAATTTCGTTTCACTGCAGTGCAAAAGCCAGGACCTTTTGCTCCATCCTCAGAGTGAGAAGCCTCAGCGAGCGAGCCACCACCGTCCTGAAGCTCCGCCAACAATACACCGACAGGCGTTCACCTTCCACGGAACACATGGATATTGTGAAGCCGAAGCCGAGGCCTGGACTAAGGACTGAGCAGATCCGAAGCCATCATCCACCGGAAGCGCTACAAGCCTCCGAACTTCGCTTACCTTCCGGGAGTATTTATTCCCAAGAAGCCCTGTTATCAAGGGGGTGCTTAATTGCCACCATGGGATGACCACCCGCCAGCATTACGTGTTCTTGCTTGGCTATAGATGCCGGCTTAACGAATTAACGCAGACTACCGTAGCTTTATCAGCCTCCACTTTCCTTTGTACATGCCCGTTGGGTTGTTGATAAAGTCTAAGAAGCAATACTTATGAACTTTGCAGTGTGTTACAGCCTCTCGGGTGGATTAAATATGGCGCGTTTCCGTATTTTGTAGCACATTACTATGACATGCACTGGGATAAAGGCACGATCAAAAGCAGAGTTTCCTTTTTTAATTTCTTGCTCATTCTAACTAGAAATGAATGAAAAACATGTGAGAATCAATGTCAGATGACAAATTTATGATTACTTAAAAAAATTGGCGGTTTTAGAACGTTCACGGAAACAAATTTTTTGGTGTCTCAAAATTAGGTGACCTTAACTTGGGACATCAGATATAAACGTGAGCGCACCAATGCTGCGGGCTCTCTCCACGTAAAGAAAAACATAAGGGGCCATTTCTTTTATCATAAGGCTGTAGCACTGGCGATTGATCCAAATATTTCGCCAGAAAGACCAATTTACGCATATCCCTTCAGCGAAGCAACCATCAAATCCCACAAACTAAACAAATCACAAGGCGGTTATGAACGTTCAACGCGAATATTTGAATGTTAGCTTTCGTGTGACGGCACAATTCTTTACATCTGCCGACCCAAACAAATAGGACATGTCAGAACGCACACAGGACACAGCCTTGTCCTGTGTAGGTTCTCCGCTTGTCCCGCGTTTTTTTTTTTCGCCTGGTGAAAATTATTCTTCCACAGGTCATACCAGCTGGCCCACCATTCAACCTTGCTTGAAACAAACAGGAGGCCGCGTTCCGGATGTCAATGTTGAGGGCGCCACAATATAAAAGAGGCTAATAGGAAATAACGCTCTAAATGTAATAACTAACTGTAAAATGAAATTAACTACTTTTGCTTACATGTGTTGTATACAAACCATCGTAATCTGGCACAAACGATCGCTGCAAGCATTCAGCTAAGTCCTTGATTGCAAGCGACACTGGGACAAGCCCACGTGGGCCAGCCATTGCAAAGCGAATGTATTACAGCGGCAAAATCAGGGAAATCCACAAACGAAACTTGGACGTGCTTTGAAGCAAGTTCTAGGGTTCGGATGCGACAAAATTGGCAAAACACCCAAAGCAGAAAACAAGTGCAAAGCCTTTCGTACACTCATCAAAGTAACCGCTGTACAGGAACAGAACATTACATCGGTCTAATCCAAAGAAGCCATAATGCAGTGAACTATTGTGTTAGAACCCTCTTCAATAACCACACTCTTTCCTTGCAACCTTTTTCAATCTTTACTCCCCTATTCCATCCCCTACGCGGAGTGGCATATCAGCGAATGTTAACATTGGCTAAAAGCTCTGTTTTTCATTAAAGAGCTTTCTTTTCTCGCATATTCAACACTGTTTACGCAGGTTCATCGCATCAAATTGTCTGACTATTCTTAATTTTAGTTTGCACGCTAATCTCCATCTTTATTTCTCACAAGCGCGCAACCGTTGGTAGATGGCTAAGCGTCATTTCTGGTTGTGTCGTTTGAAGCGCGCTTGTTGTCCTAAATTTCTCTTTAAGCCTACGCGATATACTCATCCTCTAAAATTATACACGTATATATGCCAAGTTCCTTATTACAGTTCTAAGGAGGTATCGCTCGTGAGAGTCTCTTGTAATTTTTGCCGGCAGTATTTCCGACTGCGGGGCAAAGGAATAGACATTACCGCTATAAAGCTTGCGACACATGACAATGAGGCTCACATACCAATCTGACATTGCTGCATTGACCTCAAGTCAATATACGAAAAGGAAAGTGACCGACGTTGTCCAGCCTTAAAAGTTTAAACTGTACGCTAAAGTTCCCTCTAACCATTGTGCTCACTGAAAATACATTCATTAATCATCCAGACACGGCTATCTGAAATGACACACTGTTTGCGGGTCTGAATTTATCAGATGAATTTATCTGTTTCTAAATGTGCTAAGGATGGCAAGAACGCGTGACATTATATGTACGGAGAATTTCCATTACCTTATACGCCAATGTTGCAGAAGGCTCTTTCAAATGTGTCCCATCAGTGCGTAACAAAAGTCGAGCTCAGTAAGCAGTCATCTAATGAAATAATTCTTTAAATTAGAAGATTCCAACACTCCAAAATAAGTGCGAAAAAATTTCACAGATAAAAAGCGAGAGGGCACTCATTTCGAACAGATTCTAGAAAACTAACTGATTGCAGTCTCAAACGGTACATATTCACATTTCTACATAAACGTTCTCAGGCAATTTGTGGGCCTGAAATTTATTCAGCGATTACTGAATATTGTCACAGTGTCAAATCGGCCGTCCTCCAGTAAAGAAAGCACAGAAAGGATTCCTCGAGAAAGTCCTCATTAGGGCGACTAGCGTCCACATTGAAATGAACAACTTGACGGCATAGATAACAACAGGCGCGTAGATAACAACGATCGCAGTTGTTGGCCATTGAAATTTGCTGCCAAAAAAATTCAGTTATTATGCGTGGTATGCATCTGCTATAATTTCGAAACACGTGCAAGAAACTTCGTGCGGCTGAAAGCATTCCTGATAACTCCACTGTGATATATCATCTCAATTTTATAAACATACCACACGGTGCCTTAGAGCGTGAATAAATAAGCATTTCAAAGGTTGCGTCGTTACCCTTCTTTTAAAAAAGCGTCGGCTTCATATTTACAAACACTGAGTAACAAAAAACGACCTGATAAATGCAAACACAGTGCCTTTTAGTGTGTGCAATATGGTATAAGGCTCATATCATGTATAATTGCTGGGCGAGCGCGGCCCCGCGATGGAAGGGCTGCTCCATCAGAAACAAACTCATCATCCAGTTCACCCGTCCTACGTGCGGTCTTACACAAGCCCAAATTACAGCCCAGAAGTCTTCGCTGGGTGCACAGGGCAAATGGGCGCCTAATAAATCCATACAAAGTCGCCCTCCTTGCATTCTGTGAGGCGTCGCCTTAAATCGTAGCGGCGAGAGTCGGCGCACTGCAGTGTCTTAATGTGTAACCGTGCCAGCCGATGCACCTTTTCGCGCAACAGGGGCGCAGCGACCTCAAGATTGTGTTACTCGCTGAGGTCCGGTGGCGTGATCTCGAGCAAACTTATGACTTGCGCACTGTGGAGGAGCGTCAGTGGTCTCACCTATGCAGTCTTGTGCGCTCGAGGTGAACACAACATAGTGGAGAATGGAATCCCAGAGCGTATATCGACGTGTACGTAAATTCTATAGCATACCTGCGTTAGGTTCCTTTAACTATTCGCTTAACACGTTTCTTTTTGCCTGACATTCAGTATCATTACGTGGATTGCTTTACTTTACCGCTGGTTTGCTTGGGTGGGCTCAAGCGTAAGAAAGTTTCTTCGCGTGTGATGAGACCATGCTGAGCTACTTTTTTGTCGACAAAGAACATGGTAATTTAAGCGGCACTGCACCGATGCATGGCTCTATTTACTGCGTAACAGATCAAGCATTCGTTTGCAGCTAGTTACTACTATAGGTCGGCGAGGGGAATGGGTCAAGTCGGACTACGACTATCTGCTGGACAGGAATGGTTGTTAGTTTAATTGATGTAGGAATCGTACAGAATTTTTTGCTGCATCTTTCAGAATTTGCACTCAAGAAAACAATTAAGACAGTGTATCGTTTCAGCAGAGAAACGGGATAAGTATTAAGTGTCCCGTATTCGGTAGGGGCTGCGAGTAAAGCCAAGGTAGCCCACTGTTGGCTTGCTGTATGAAGCCTGCAGAATATCCTCAAGAAGGTTCGGTGGCACAATAAGGGAGGTGGTCTTGTTAGTTGAGAAGTTTGGCTTCAAAACGATGCGCTTGCGAAGGCAAATGGAGACTAATTCACGTTTCAAATTCCTGGACGGTGTTGAGGACTTGCCTTCCATGTACTCCAGTAGGCACTGCCAGCTCAGAGTTTTAGCGTTGGTGTCAAGCCAAGTGCCCGGTGTTTAACAATACCAAAAGGTATCCTCGTCATTGCCTTCTGTGGCTCTTCGGCTGGGGCTCGTAATTAGCAGTGCGCATCGGTGTCCTTTTGCCAGATTTTTAGACCATGGTTATATCGTACACGTGGGAGGCGTCCGCAAGGATCCTACGAATATAGATGCCAACAAAATTCGTGCTGATCACTGAGAACCTTGAATTGACATCTTTAGAGCCTATAGCGTATTAATATGTAGCCGAAATTGTGGAGAAATCATTTCACCATCAATCGAAATAATGATAATTTCGATCATCCATCATTTCGCAATCCAACGGGGCACCTTCCCGGTACTGAGGATACGCGGAATTATCGTCACTAGCATCATCATCATCATCAGCCGGACTACACCCACTGCAGTGCATAGGCCTCTCCCATGTCTCTGCGATTAACCTTGTCCTTTGCTAGCTGCGCCCAACCTATGCCTGCAAACTTCTTAATCTCATCCGCCCACCTAACCATCTGCCGCCCCCTGCTACGTTAGCCTTCTCTTGGAATCCACTCCGTTACCCTTCAGGACCAGTGGTTATCTTGCCTTCGCATCGCATGCCCTACCCAAGCCCATTTGTTCTTCTCCATTTTGACCAGGATGTCATTAATTTTGACCACGATGTCATTAACCCACGTTTGATCCCTCAATTATTTTGCCCGTATACGGTCTCTTAACCTTACACCTATCATTTTTCTTTTCATGGCTGGCTGCGTTGCCCTTAACTTAAGACGAACCCTTTTTGTTAGCCTCCCCGTGTGTGCCCTATAGATAAGTCCCGGCAAGATGAAGCTGCTGTGCACTTTTCTCTTGAGAATATTGGTAAACTGCCATTTGTGATCTGAGAGAACCTGCTTATGCGCTCGACCCAACTCTTATGATTCTAGTCATTTCCTCTCATGATCCGGATCAGTTCCCACTACCTGCCCTAAATATTCATTTACCACTTCCACCACTTCGCTGCCGATTGTGAACTGCTGTTCTCTTGATAGACCTTTGAACATCTAACCCACCGTTCTGGTCTACCTGCCTGACTCATTGATCGTGGTCTGCAGTTCGCCTTCTGAGTGACTCAGGAAGGCAATATCATCAGCGAATACCATAATATTTAGGTATTCTCCATTAGCTCTTAAACCAAACTCTTCCGAATTCAGGCCTCGGAATACCTCTTGTAAACAGGCGGTGAATAGCATTGGCGAGATCATGTCTTCTTGCATGACGCCCTTCCTCATTGGAATTTTATGGCTGACTTTTTCGAGGACCATGGTAGCTGTGCTGTTGCAATATATATATCTTCCAGTATTTTGACATAAGGCTCTTCTACATCCCTGATTACGCAGTGCCTGCATGACTGCTGAGGTTTCCACTGAGTCGAATGCTTTGTGGTAATCAATGAAGGCTATATATAGGTTGTTGATATTCTGCGCATTTCTCTTTCACCTGATTGATAGTGTGAATATGATTTATTGTGGAATATCTTTTACGAAAGCCTTCCTGATCATTTGGTTGATTGAAGACTAAAGTTGCGCTGACCCTATCATCGATTACCTTAGTAAATACATTTTAGGGAACAGGCAGTAAGCTCATCGGTCAGTAATTTTTCAAGTCCTTGGCGTCTCTTTTCTTATGAATAAAAGTAGTGTTTGCGTTCTTCCAAACTTCTGGTATGGTCGAGGTCATGAGGCATTGCTTATACAGGGTGGATAGATTTTCTAGCACAATTTTTCCCGTCAACCATCAGATCTGTTGTTACGTGGTCCTCACCAGCTGGTTTTCCCATTTGAATTGCTCCCATGGCTATCTTTACTTTCTCTTTCGTAACTGGAGAGATGACGCATTGCTGTGGCCAATGTCTCTAACTATCTGATTACATTGGCTACTGTATAGATCTGTGTACAACTGTTCGGCGTGTGTAACTATTTTATTCATATTGCTAATGCAATTGCCCTCCTTGTCTCTTAACGCAAGGATGCGGTTTTTCCCTATGCTTAGTTTCCTCTTCGCCGCTTTTAAGCTACCTCCGTTCTATAAAGTACGCTCGATTCTCTGTGTATTAAACTTTCTGACGTCGGCTACCTTGCGCTCATTCATTAACGTCGATAGCTCTGCTAGTTCTATTCTGTCTGTAGGATTAGACGCCCTCATGCTTTGGCATTTCTTAATCAGATCTTTCGTCTCCTGGCATGGCTTGACGGTATTCTGTCGAACCGTCCTACCACCTACTTCTACTGCGTACTCCGTAAATATAGCTGTCAAATTATCGTTCACTGTATCAGCATTAACATCGTCTTCGTCTGTTAAAGCTGAATATCTGTTCTCGGTGATATCCTGAATTCCTCTATTTTCCATCTTACCGCAAACCAGTTAATTGATTCGCTCTGCACTAGCTTCTTCCACTCCCTCTGATGATCTAAGCTAATCGGATACCTTACCATTTTATGGTTGCTACAACGCATATTTCCGAGGACGTCCACATCTTGCATGATGACAGGTTGAGCGCATAGTATGAAGTCGATTTTAATTTTAGTCTCACCATTTGGGCTCTTCCAGGTCTACTTCCTGTTCTGTCCTTTGCGGAAGAAGGTATTCACTATCCGTAAATGATTTATATCTGCGAACTCTACTAATAACTCTCCCTTGCTATTTCTAGAACCTATCCCAAAGCCGCCCACCGCCTGGTCGCCAATCTGATCCTTGCGCCAGCCTGCTTCTTGACCACCTTCGATTTGAAATCGCCATCAGCACAGTGTACTGTGATTTTACGTTTTTCATTGCCGATTCCACGTCTTCAAAGGAGCTTTCAACGATCTGGTCATCATGGCTAGATGTAGGCGCATTGGCCTGCGCCACCTTCAGCTTGTACCTCGTATTGAGCCTAATTGCGATAGCTGCCATCGTCTCGTCAATACTATAGAGTTCCTCTACGTTGCCAGCTATATCCTGATTAATGAGGATATTCGACTCCTAGTTCTCCTCTATACGCGTATCCGCGACAGCAAACTATGGGCCCCTCCTTTAGTACTGTATATGCCTCACCTATCCTCCTAACTATACTAAGCCCTATGACATCCCTTTTAATGCCCGCTTGTTCCTCGAACATCACTGCTAGGCTAGCCTCACTAGGTAAGGTTCTAGCGTTAAACGTTCCCAGATCCATATTCCAATGGCGGCTGTCCGGAGCCGGAAATTCTTAGCACCCTCTGCTGTGTCACAGGTCTGACCACGGAATTGGTCAATTGATGCTCAGCCGCTCGGGACTGAGGGCCGAGGGTTCATTGGATTGCTCGTACAAGGTTGTCGCCAAGTACTACGCCACGGTGGCTAAATCCTGTTCTGTTGAGGGTGCGCGTTGTCGGTTCAGGTCACCGAGATAAGGCCGCAACCAAAGCCAGGTTATACAATTCCATCCAAACGAGGAGTCTTTTTATTAAATCCGGTGGAGTATTGCGCTGCACCGGGATTCGAACCCCCGTCCTCAGACGCTCTACCTCCCAGATGTAGACGCTCTACCTCTACGCCATCGCTAGGTATACGCTGACCGCGAATGTGTGTTTCACATAGGCGGACTGACAGGGAGCGGACGTTGCCACTCACGTGTCTTAGACCATGCGTTACCTTCCACGCCCTCCGCACATCTGTTTGGTCGTCGATCCTCTGTGCGTTATTGTTGTAAGGGGATCTGACTGGTTTCTTTTATCCTCTCCATATTTCACTTCACGTCCCCAGGCTTGACACTACCGGACCAATTTTTCACAGATGGCAGTGGTACATATAGCACACTAAAACTCATTTGAAGAAACTGAAACGCAAGCTTCATGCAGTAATGTTTCTTCTGCTCGAGATGCCTTGTATTTCCCGTTTTTGCTCGCCGATTAGAGATGCCGCTTTGGTTTCAGAACCAATTGTTTAGTAAACTAAGTGCTGGTCACGAAGTCACGATAGACAAACAACCATAGGGGAGAGTGGGGGGCGGGGTGGCGAAGTGGCGAAGGGGCGAAGTGGCCTGCAAAACAAGGCCTTCGAGAGACGCGGGCTCGATCCCGGCCGCGGCGTTTGAATTTCGATGGAGGCAGAATTCTAGAGACCCGTGCGCAGTGGATGTGATTGCACGTTAAAGAACCCCAGGTGGTCGAAATTTCCGGAGGCCTTCACTACGGCGTCCTTCACCGCCTGAGTCGCCTTGGGACTTTAAATTCCTATAAACCATAAACCTTATTTTTGTGTGAGATACGCAAGACTATCGTTGCTCTCGTTATGAGTAATATATAGCCTTGTTAGAGACATGGCGACCGGCGGAGCATGAAACTCGGAGTACAGAGATTGACGTGGACATGGCAGAACTTTATAGTAGAGTGGCGCCGGCGAAAACGCATACAGGCCGGACCATCAACTTCTGAAAATGCAGTCTGCGACGAGATTAGTGATAGGAGTGTCAAGCTAGAACGAAATCGTAGGACCGTTATTTTAAAGCAGCCATCGCTGGCGACACCCTCCCGCCGGCTCACGTCGAGTGTTTCCCTGACCCGTCACCGATTAGGCCATGTTTTTCCTTTGCTCACGAAGATTTCAATCCAGTTCTAAAGATTCATATTCTTTTCTTTTGGCTGCGTTCGATAAAGCCGTGTGGCGGAAAAGGAAGAGGCTCTTACGTAATTTTTGGTGAGGTCATTCAGTCCTCTGATAAATTTATTCAATCGGCAGCTTAGAAAGCAAGGGGCGAAATGAAAAACCTGCAACTTAGTTAATGTAAAAAAGAACCATTTCTTGTACGGCAGCCGAACTGAATAATGATTCTGCGAAAGAAATGTAGCTCTTCACAACACACATGCCACAAAGGGCAAATAGCGAAAGTATGCCGCGTATGTAGTACATGCAGTGTAATTCTCAACATGTCTTTCTTTTTCTCTCCACCACTTGTTCTCGCTCACGCACAATTTGTTTTCTTTTTCATTTTCAATACCTTCAACTCTTATTGCGACAAATACTTTTGGTTCCTGCTGTTTGATGGAAACCAAGAATTCAAGCAATTATTTGCTGCTATTTTCTTAGATATATTGCACCAACTGGCTTTCGTCCCGGTGCGTTTCAAAATGTGTGAGCTGTAGTAGTGAGGATGCGAACCGTCATTCCAAATGCTAAAAGCGTGGTCTGGTTGAGTTATTGAAGCACTATAGCGCTGACGCAGTCGCACGACTCAAAAGGTCTTTGCCACCTGACCCGCGTGATACATGCGCACAGCTTCGATACCGGAGATCTTAATAACTGCAATGCTTCCGCATGAAAACGACTGATGGTAGGTCGCAGACGTATGCGAGCACTTCTGCCACACACACGCCACAAAGGGCATTTAGCGAAAACATGGAGCGTCTTGAGTCCCATGAGTCCCTTTAAACGCAACCAAATTCAAACCGAAGAAGTATTTACTGTGCACTCTGCTAGAAAATTCTATGATGAAATACCGACTCCGAAGAGTATATCGCATATAGCAGAATTTGAAAATACAGCCGAGTTTTAACAGCCGATGGTTTGAACCATATCGAAAATCGCCCCAGTAAATCTTTTATGGTGAGTGCCGAATAATAATTACCGGATAATAATGTACATTAAGTGCAAGCTGAATCACTAAGGAGACAATGCCTTTTAAATCTTGTGTAACCAGTCGCATACTATCGCTTAACAGCCACTAGTGAGAGAGAGAGAGAGAGAGAGATACAAACGGAAAGGCGGGGAGGTTATCTAGACAGCCACTAGTGAGAGATTGCTGTAAAGCACACCACTTTCATCAGCTGCTAACAAAATCTTTTATTAAAGCTCAGCAGAATTATCGACTGTAGTATTTTGTCAGATATGAAGGTAACGGGTAGCAGCGTAACACTATATTGTAGAAAAAAGAAAGTGTAACTTTCCTTTCATATCCTCTTTCTTGTACAGTTTGTGCGCACTTTTTCCTACTAAAATATAGGCAAATTAAAGAGCTGCTTGATGGTGTACTGCACCCGGGTTAATGATTTCTAATAGTTCCAAGCTTCTGAGCGCATTTGCGGAAGTAATTGTGCTTATACATCCAGGGACTGCGGGCGCATTTGCCAGCCGAAGCTGGCTCCACATAGTCCTTACCTTCTTTGAAAGGTGACCTCTGTCTGCATCTATTTCTTTCTTGCAGTGTCGTTACACCTGGTCAGGTAGTACCCTCTCGAATCGCCATGCAGAGCTTCCGTGTATTTCGCTAAAAGGTACTTCCATTTCTTGCACTTTTGCCGCAGCACTTTTTCGTCGCTGCATGAACATGGGATAGTTTAACTTGCCAGCCTTAGTAAAGGTGAATCTCCACTGAAGAAAGGCGTTCAAAGCAGATATAATGCGATTGATACAAATATTCATGCTGTAGATTTGTTCACCAGGATTATTCTCCATTTTCCAGTCAGAAGAAGCCAATACTAACCTCAAGTGCGACATTACAAATATGGCTTTGCACACAAGAATTTGAAAAACTTTCTCTGCCTAAGCCCATGTAGAAGAAGCATGGAGAGCTGGTGGAATTGGTAATATTTCTTTGTGGGTAGAACAGCGTGAACTAGACGACGGACAAAAGCAAGAAGACAACATGGACGAGCGTTGTGAAGACTCGCCCTTGTGATCACTCGGTGGCTTTTTATTGGACATCAGAGCAATAAATTTGAAATCATATTCATTGTACTTCCAGCGCACAGCGACCACCGGCACCCAGAGACTTTACTTTGATATATATATATATATATATATATATATATATATATATATATATATATATATATATATATATATATATATATATATATATAATTCAAAGTTCGAAACGCTTCATTTAGCCATAGATTTATTTTTGCCTCTAGCAACCAAATACGTTTATCTTTATATATATATATATATATATATATATAGATTTAAGAGAAGTGGGCACTTCTACAAAGAGACTTTTATTTATCAACGTTTCGACCGCGGTGCGGTCTTCTTCAGGACTGTAGTGGTCTCGCGTCAGATGGACGTTTTAAGTTTGTGAGCTCAAGAGGAGGGAGCTCACAAACTTAAAACGTCCATCTGACGCGAGACCACTACAGTCCTGAAGAAGACCGCACCGCGGTCGAAACGTTGATAAATAAAAGTGTCTTTGTAGAAGTGCCCACTTCTCTTAAATCTTTATTCTGCGGAGCCAACGCAACCTACGTTCGTAACATATATATATATATATATATATATATATATATATATATATATATATATATATATATATATAGATAGATAGATAGATAGATAGATAGATAGATAGATAGATAGATAGATAGATAGATAGATAGATAGATAGATAGATAGATAGATAGATAGATAGATAGATAGATAGATAGATAGATAGATAGATAGATAGATAGATAGATAGATAGATAGATAGATAGATAGATAGATAGATAGATAGATAGATAGATAGATAGATAGATAGATAGATAGATAGATAGATAGATAGATAGATAGATAGATAGATAGATAGATAGATAGATAGATAGATAGATAGATAGATAGATAGATAGATAGATAGATAGATAGATAGATAGATAGATAGATAGATAGATAGATAGATAGATAGATAGATAGATAGATAGATAAGTTATAGGAAATGAGGGGCCCGTTTGACAAACATATGAAGGGAGCCAACAGTCACCGAAACCAAGGTGCATAGGGGAATGTTTTTTTATGTGTTGTGCTTATCAGTGGGATATTATAGCACTTAGATTAATAAATTGCTTAAAGAAAATTACTTATAAAGCAGCAGAAAAAATAACCATGGCGCAGGTGGTATCCGAACCCACGAACTCCGAATATCGCGTCCGGTGCTCATATATATATATATATATATATATATATATATATATATATATATATATATATATATATATATATATTTCTATATATATATATATATATATATATATATATATATATATATATATATATATATATATAAATTGACGCGTTGCTCTACGTTTGTTCGTACAGCGCACTGCATGGTAACAAATGCGCGCCCATCAATAACTCAGCAAAAATTGCTGCAAACAACACACAGTTCGCGTGGCTGGTATGTACGAGCATCCTACCTCTGCTATAAAAGCTGAGTGAGAATATATGAGAAGAAATAGTTCCTTTTTACACATATGAAGAGCGACATTAACGCATGATGTACAGAAAAGATGCGCGAAGCAGCAAAATTTATTTATATGCAGACATTGGAAGAGACTTAGGGAGGAACATATCTATTCTTACGCATAATAAGGCATCTAGGATATTGATATTCATGGTCACAAAAGGTAGCTTGTTTGTAATCTGGTCTGAGGTTTTCCTTGGCATTCAAGGTTAGGTGCGAAAGGAACGGGTAATGAGGGTTGCGAGTGCAAACGCCGTAGGAAAATTGTTCCCCCTCAGCAGGATGCACCGAACAGTTAAAAAATATTAGTGGCCAGCGCGAATTAAAACTTATGTCTTATAGCCTGTTTTGTAATAAAGGCCACTATCACAATCGCAATGTTTGTACCACTGACCCAGTGTCGCATCTAGCGCACAATCAAATGGTAAAGCCGAGTTCCGGCGGCGTTGTGCGCAAACAGACGTACATTATTATAATTAGCGGCACTATGGCAAATAAAAAATCTCCCGTGGTGCTTTCCCAACCAGCATTACTCGGTTCCCATTTTGCTTTAAGTAAACGCGAAATATTGATCCCCTGGTGCTGTGATTTTTAGAAACGAAATGGCGCAGTACCTGTCTCACTTCAGGATGGACACCTCAGCCACGACGTAAGAGAAGGGAGGAAAAGAGAAAGAGGTGCCTAGTGGAGGACTCCAGGATAATTTTGACCAGCTGGGGACCTTTAACGTGACCTAACATAGCACTGCATGCGGGCGCCTCTGGTGATAAAGCAATTTATTTTCCGCACTCCTCTTCAGAATATTTTTCCAATTTTCCTTGCCAAAGCCATTGCAAGGAATTAACTGACCCGTATCTTCGACATTGGCGTAACTATCGTAATCTTTGTAGTGGCGCACCCTGAGTAAACTCGCATAACTTTTTAACACAGATATATTAAAGTGAAGTCCATAGTAAATAAACATTTATTGACACTGCATAGCATCATTATATGTATACTGTAAAAGCTTTCCTTCTAAGGATTGCTCCTGACGACAGCGCACCTATCAATAACCGAGGCGTCACTATGGCAAATACCACGAAGCAATGACACTGGCTTGTGACGATACCTTGACGCTATTGTCAAAGGAATCTGCAAACAGTAGATGTACGCAAAGCAACGACCCCTTTCTACGCGAACTAAGAGCGTCACGATCGCGTCCCCTGCTTCATTATGTACGCAGCAGCAATACCGCCTGATATTCCGGAATCAGACAAGTCCGCGGGAATGTCGACTATCGGCCTGTAAAGATTGCCAAGCGAAGTACGGAGTCATTTAGAAACACGTGCACTCAATGCTGGTATCTTGTTATAAACGAAAACAATGCCGAAAAACTTTGAAGGATACCGGGAAGTGAATAGTGCCCTCTGCTAAAAATTCCTTGAAAAAGTGCTGATCCCCAAGAAAATAGTAATTTCGTACTCCACAAGAAAGTTTCAAGTATTGCGAGCACTCAGGGATGTTTACATCAATGTGGAGGATTTTAAGAATTTGGAGACACACAAGGTGCCCATAGCTACAGGACATACGTGCTTAAACGAACCGAGTTCTTCATCTACGCATGCCTGCCGGTTCGATGCAGTCCTATACTGGCGATCTTTTATTAATGGAGCGTTGCATTCCTGAGGCCAGGGCTTCCTTCTTCAAAATCAACCATGTCAGTCTATTAAAAATAGTATAGTCCACAAGATTTTCACTTCTAAATGTCTGCTTATTAGCATTGGCACCTGGGACTTATATTTCAAGGTAGATTCTTGGGCTGCAGCACTGGTACCAATTCATCACACAATTTATAGAAATAAAAAAAATTACTGGCGACCTATGAAATTTATGCTGCGGTGATGGTGTTGGATTTAGAGTCCGCCGGGCGTTTCAATCCCTGTTCGAAGCATAAGTGGCTAGACAACTGATTTGCGCCCTAGCATTTGCTTTAACCGTGTGTTTGTGGTTTCTGATGGATGCAGTGTTCTTTGAGAAAAAACTCAATCTTAGAATGTCGGAAGTCACTCATAAAATATTGACGTTAAGGATCCATTCTTCCTATGCGCCGCCAAGTCTTTTAGTTTTTGCATCACTCGCATCGAGCAGTTAGGAATGGCATAAAAAACGAAAGGGAACGTTACAGACGATAGCAAAATCCTTAACAGCAAATAAATTCAAGCCTGCCGGCGCGTGATCTCCGGATACCTTTATTGTTATAGAGCACTCTTATAACAAATGAAAAGATTGTGCTTACAAGCTCTTTTAATAGAAAGATTCCTTTGTGCGGAATAGGTCGACAAAATTTTGTCTGGAAGTGTCTCGTTGTATGGTGAGTGGATATATTTAGAAGTATAATGAAGGCCAAAGGACTGCTTAGGTAACTATGGCATATTAGCTTGGCGGTGGACAACGCTCATAGGTTGAAGATGCATGTTTACCGCAAGGTGACCAAATGTGCAGTCGCATTAGGCATATCTTCTAGGCCCGGAGGATACGCGGAATATTAATGTGTAAATGTTTGACAGGGCGTACAGAAAAGGTGCGGGCACTGCCACTGTTGTGTGAGAGGGTGTGCGTCCTCTTCCACCCTCTCCATACATCTGTTTGGTCGTCGGGCCTCCTCTGCACGTGAATCTTTTCACTGATTCTCCTCTTCATGTTCCACTGCGCGACCTCTATCTTGACACTACTGGAATAATTTTTCACTTCTCGCAGTAGTACGTTTACCACACTAAAACTCATGTGGAGTCACTAAAAGGTGAGCTTTATTCATTAAACATTCATCTCATTGAGATGCCTTGATATTTCCGCTTTTCTCCACCAGCAGAGATATTGCTTTAGCTTCAGAACGAATCATTTCGTGGACTGGGTGCAGGCGATGAAGTCACGATATACAAATAACCACAGGGGAATTGGGGGGGGGGAGGGGCGGGGGTAGGTGGCGGTGTGGCGAAGTGGCCCGCAAAACAAGGGCTTCGAAGAAACACTGTCGTCTAGTGGTGCTGCTCTGACCGTTCAAGAAACTAGAGTGCGCAAGGCAGATGTCGTCCCTTTTACAGAATTTTAGAGCTTAGCTTTAAATTGCACTTTCTTTGAGTGGCACGTGGTGTTCAAGCTGCATCCGAAAGAGTGCACTGAGGAAGAGTGAAATGCAGGGGCAAGGTCGCCAGAGGTGAAAGAGGTGTGGCCCGAAGGCGAACGGAGTGGACTGAAAAGCAAAAGCTTTCAGATTCCGAAATCAGGAAACAGAAGAAGCTGCACTAATGCATGTATCCCTTTGCTCATGTGCACACCTGCGGCGATATCGGTCGGAACTAAGACAGGAAAGAGGAAGACCGGCGTTCAATGTGCAGTTTCGGTGCACAGCAAAGGTCGCTCATTTATGACCTGTCTTAGATCTCCAAAACTTGTGATCGCCGCCGAGCGACATGGCGATCGCCGGAGTAGGCAATTGCATGCGCGAAGGCTCGCTTAGAGGTAGCAGAAGGGCAATATATGGGGGGTACCTGAAGCTCCACAGTTGTTTTCCCCTTTTGCATTGTTTTTAAGGCGTTCATTGATTCCTCTTTCGTTACTGGCGTGAGGTTTCATTGTTGTGTGATTGCGCATATCTCATTTATTTCCTGATTTCCTCGGCTACTATCTAAATTATGCAGTACGCTTCAGGTACTTTAACTATCCTCTTCATGTCGCTTTCTAGATTGCCATCTTTGTCTCCAAACACATAAGGTTGGTTTTCACCCATGCTTAGTTTCCTCATCACCGCTTTTACGCTACATCCGTTCTTTAGAGCATCCTCGATTATCCCTGGACTGGTTTTCTTTGATTGCCATGGATAGTTCCGCCAGTTCATTTCTCTCCGTGCGGTTTGATGAATTCGTGCTTTTGCGGTTCGTAATCAGATCTGTCTTCTGCTGAGAGAGCTTGTGTGTATCCTGTCCAAACAACCTACAGAATAAAATTTTACAATATTAACAGCACACGGATGCAAAAAGAATAAACAAAAAGATTAAAACGAAAAGAAGAAAATAATACATAATTAGCAGCACACAGATACAAAACATACATATAAACAACATTAGCAAGTAAGTAGACGATGTAACGCATCACAAAAATTTTGTGAGGAAAAAACAGATGCCGGTAAAGGAATTCCAATCTTTCACTGTTCTAGGGAAAAAAGTGTATTTAAAACTTTTAGTTCTGGCGAAAAGGGGAGCAAGTGAATCCTCATGAAGGCCTGAGTCCTCGCTAAAGGACGCTTAATGCCCTCTGGAAGCTTGAGTTTATTTTTTCCTCTTAAACAATTGAACAAGAATATCAATCCATTAATCTTTCTGCGGGGTTCTAGTGTATGAATGTTACTTGAGATCATTAACTGTAGTGGAGTCTTCCCTTTTGTATTTTCCGTATATAAACCTAACCGCTTTCCTATTGACTTTTCCAAGGGTCATTATGTCTTTTTTTTTGTTTGGGTCCAACGCTACTGAAACATATTCAAGTAAAGACCGCACACAAATTTCGTAAGTCAATTTTTTTTGTATGGTGGGTGTTGTGCTCGAGCTTCCTTCCTGCTGTGGAATTCGGCGAAGTGGGGCATGGGGAGGATTCCCTGAAGACCACCGCGAGGGTCGGTGAGCCCTCTGGGGGAGACGTGACTGCAGGACTGCTAGAGGGAACGACAACAATAGCGTCCCCACGTGTTCGAACAGGAATGCCGGAAGCAGCGACGATAGCGTCCCAATAGCGACGATAGCGTTCAACAGGAATGCCAGCGACGACCATAAGCGTATTCGTTCCGGTCCTCGCCACGACGAAGTGCGGTATCAGAGTAGTCTCCTTCAGTCACGCTGGATTTGAACAATTGCCCGAGTGCCGCACCTGCGACAGAGCCTCCGCGTTCCGGTCACCAGTCAAGCTCTTTCGACCCCTGCGGGGTGACAGCCTCCATTCCTGTGTCATGCAGCTGCCCTCCGGACGCACGTGCGCGGCCACCTGGAAGCCGCGGGGACGACAACGTGACCGGGTCCTGTTCCCTTTCCCTCGACCGAGCTGCGAAGAAGCATCAGGACCGCCCCGTCGTGGGTGGTACCATCAGTGCCATCGTGTGATTGGACGTCATTCTTCGAACTGTATTACCAAGCTAGGGATCTGGGGAATACGAAGAGTATTTAAGGAGCTGCTGGTTTGATGCCAGAACGAGCCCCCCTTCTTGAGAGGTATCAGGAACTCCTGACTCCTTTGAAGCACTCTTTACTGAGAAGCACTCTCAGTTGTCCGTACTTGTACATAACGTAAATAGTCTTTGTTTAAAGTTTTCCTAGTTTTCTTCCTCCGATCGTCCTCGTCTCTTCTCCGGCAAACTCACGCTACCTGAATCCCAACATGGGGCAGTTTTTAGCTTTCTTCGTAAAACCCATAGCTTTCGTAATACAGTTGCAGAAATATTAGTAATGTGTGCCGACCAGTTTAACTTATTGTCAAGTGTTGCACCCAAATATTTATATTTCTCGACTTCCAAACTCATATTGCTGCCAAGAAGGTAAGGAAGCAAACTGGGAGACTTTTTTTCTAGTTATACGCAAGAGAACAGTTTTTTCACTATTAAGTTCCATAGCCCATTTCAGACACCATTCTTCAAAGGCAAAAACTGCTTTTTGTACAGAGCTGTGGTCATGTTCTGATGAAATTTGTTTAAACACAACGCAGACGTCTGCGAATAACTTAACAGAGACATCTTCAGGAACACCCGTAACTAAATCATTGACATATCTTCTTTTCTACTTTCCACTAGCTCGTTAATTTGCGTCCACCAGAATAGTGTATTGAGTTTCCTCTTCAAGACTAGGTTAATTAGAGGCCTTTTCATCGTCGTAAGCCTGACTACGTCCACTGCAGGGCAAAGGCCCCTAACATGCATCGCTAATCAACTCAATCCTTCACCTCATCAATCAACCCTGAGCACCGTATCCTCGCAAACTTCTTAGTCTCGTGTCCATTTCACAGCGCGAAACAGACAAGGACGGACGACACAAATTGACAGGAACGGGCTACTTTTCTTATAGGAAGCCGTGACTACGCGGCAGCCAAACAGTCATAAAATGAGAACAGGCTAAAGATTTTTTTTTTGTCAAACTGAATGATGACAAAACATGCGCTAGTCTGCAATACAGAAGGCCAAGGCTGATAATAAACGGCAGGGTGGATGCAGCAAAAGGCGGATCAAAATGGACAGGATAGAATGTCTTATCGCGCTAAGGAGATCTTTAAGAAGCAGAACCATGAGCAAGCAGGGCTTCGGAAACACAAAAATTTGGGCGAGAGCCGGATACAAAAAGCCATAAAGAAACAAAACCCTGGATATAAACAAAAGTTTGTATGGATTAAAGGAGGTGAAAGAAGGGGCAAAGTGACATAAAAAGAAACACCATAACAAGCATGGGTTGGACGGAGCCGATGGGTAAAAAACAATACAGCGAAGCTACGAAGTAAAAACGGATGCAATGGAAAACAAGATGAACATGAACCAGGAGGAAAGTGAAAATACAAGAGCAAAACCGATAACAAGCACGATGTGTAACGAGCCATTGGGTAAAAAAAAACAGCACAGCGATGTCAGGAAGAAAAATCGTGTAAAAAATTAAAACCGAGACGAGCATGAAACAATCAAAAGCACAAGGCTGCATCAAGAAGGACACAACAAGTGGCCTTCAAGGTAGCGGAGTTCTTTTTCAATTAGAGAAATGGAGACGGTGCTGAGGCACTCTATGCCTGCTTTCTTTATAAAAAACGCTTCGACAATTTTTGCTTCTGTTCTGTCATAGGCCCGCGCCAAGTAGCATCTAGTCCTCTGGAAAATTTGCCTTCATGTCTTTTTGCGGTAACATCGCCAGCAGTGCTCTGGCAGGTTTATGGCTGCGTTGTTCTAGATTGTCAATGTGTGTTCGTTTGCCCTTACATTGAAGCAATGCCCCTTCTGTAGGGTGTAAACACGGCCACAAAGTTAGAGGAATCTCCTAAATAACCTGTATTTTGCACTCGGAGTATCTCATGGAGTGTTTCTTCGTACATGAGGGCTGTTTTCGCTCAATCATCATCGGACACAATTTGGCAAGCTCGCAGATAGCAGAAAAAACTGCATTAACATCGTATCTCGCATCGCTCAAGGGTCCACAGATGACGTCCGCGACCTCTTGAGCCACCTCAGGAAGCAGGATGGAAAGCAGGTGACGAAATCGAGAAGTCTCCGAGGGGACGCGGCGGAGATGTAAGATGGCTTTCACCTGGGCGAACAACCCATGATGGCTCTTAGGCCAGAACGATAGCAGGCGTAGCTCAATTGCAGCAACTTCCCGTGAGCGCGAGGTAGCGTCAGGCGGAAGGCCGTCTCAGGGCGGTAGGTTGCTGGGGTCTGTCATTTCTCTGTCCAGAGTCACCACTGTCGAGAGCATTGCGGGGTTACAGCGGACCGCCAAAATTAGATGTGCAACCAAGCAGGCTGCTAGGAGCGAACTTTTCATGCCTGGCTTGTGCCTCGGACACGCGTCGCTCTAATTTAATCTCATCTTCTAGCGCATTGCGTCGCTGGCGCCAAGGCGCATCTGGGAGCTCGAAACTGAGCGTCACCGCGTTGTAGCGTTGGTGGGTGCAACAAGTGTGTCGCACGAAGCAGCTTTTGAAAATATTGCAACGGACATTCATGGTGAAGATAAGGTGAACGAAGTGTCTCGGAGGTGCGCGTGTTCTGGGCTTGCGTGCTCTGTGCTCTGTGCGGGCCCTGTGCTCTCGGCCTGTGTGCTGTCCCCGGGGCGTTCTTGCGTTGGTCACGCCTAGGACCACGTAACATCTTTGGCGGAGGTTCGAATTTTACGCTGAGCACACCACGCTGATTCGTAGTGGTCGCCAGGCCGGGTCTACCACCATGGCTCCACCCGGCGAGTCAAGGAGCCCACAACCGCTTCTTTCGTGATCAAGGCTCCTCCTCCCAAAACCCCGGCACCTTTTCCTGGACTGATGGCACGGATGTGAAAAACTAACTTAACCTCAACGAAAGCGTCAGCACCTATAACAGGTGAGACCCTTCGTTAATGCTCGCCAATTCCATAATTTACCGCAATGGTACGGCACGAGTGTAGTACGAGACCCACGAGGAAGACCTAACAAGCTGGAACACCTTTTGCGAGAAGTTGAGAACTCTGATCGGTAGGCCTGATGACCGGCAGCTCGCCGCCAAAAAACAGCTTGCGTCCCGAGCCCAATTTCGACAGAAAGCTACGTGGCCTACATCCAGGATGTCTTGGTTCTTTGCCTTAAAGTCGACGCTGCCATGAGTGAGACAGACAAAGTGGGCTACGAGCTCAAAGCCATTGCAGACGATGCTTTCTACTTGCTTGTTTGTAAAGACTGTTCCAATATTGACTTCATCGTTAAAGAGTACCGCAGCTTTGAGCAAATGAAAGGCCGCCGCATTCCGCAGCCAGCCGTTTTCCCACCATCATGACACAGCCGCTACATCTTCCTGCGAGAAACAGCGATCTCCATCTCGCGCGCCCTCCGACGCCCCTGTCTTCACCGATTCAGTCACCCGGATCGTCCTACGGGAAATGGAAGCCCTCGCACTTGTCATATCCCCACCACACATCCCTGATACGACGCTGCCCGTCGTGTCACTTATTCAGGCTGTCTTCAAGGAAAAACTGCAAAACCTGTATGTTTCCCCCAGGTATGTTCCGTCGGTCGCCCAGCTGTCCGCCAGCCTCATTCCCCTGCTGTCTGCCTCACCTACTACTCCACATCCCGTTATCGCATTCCGGCGGAATGGCACACGGCTGACGACAGACCCATCTGCTTTCTCAGCTCGCGCGTTGGACACATCTCTCGACATTGCCGCAGCCCTTGGTCGTCGCCTCCCCGAGGTGGCTCCTCCAACTACCATCCTAACCCTCAGCGCCGCTACTCGCCCTACTCCCAGCCCGACCAGTCTGAACCCTCCTTCCGCAATTCCCTCTCTCCGTCAACTCAAGGCCGTCACTCACGCTCACCGCAGTCAACCCGTGTTTCGGCGTGTTTCGGCCACTGCCCCCTATGTGAGCGCTACTCTCGAAAACTAGCTGAAGCAGCTCCCGGAGGCGAGGCTGCATCATTGAACACGACCAGAAAGCTTCTACTGACCACCCGACCGAACATACTGGCCGTCACATTCGACGGTTTTCCTGTGTCAGCCCTCATTGACACCAGTGCGCCTGCATCTGTGTTTAGTTCTGCCCTTCGCCTTCGCCTCCGCAAAGTGCTCAGCCTGCAACGTCCCGCGTGCGCGTGACGGATGGAGGCACACCTGCTGTTGACGGACTACTGCTCGCATCACTGTTGCCGGCCACTGTATCCCGGTTCAGCTCACCGTTTTTTCCACATGCGCCCATGATCTCATTCTCGGCAAGGATTTCCTCTCCGACCATTGAGCTCTGACTGACTGCTCGCAGGGTGTCTTACAACTCGAGCTCTGACAACTCTGTTCCAATCACGTCGATCCATCTCTCCACCTGTTCAATGCAGACAATGCTCGCTTGCCGTCAAGCCGCCTCCTTCGTTGCACTGACACCCTCATCCCCCGTTCCCGATGGCGACTACCTCGTTACGCCTAGTACCGATCTCCTGCTGACCCGCAACGTTGCTGTGCCCTATACCATCGCCTCGGTCAAGGCGAACACACTGTCTGTGCCGTTACTCATCTTCAGCTTCACTCCTCAAGTTATTCCATCCTACATTTGCATTGCTACGATCTCCCCCCTCGCACAGTGCCAAGCCACTACATTTGACACCGCCCCTTCTCAAGATCACGGTGGCCATCCACAGACTACCTCTCTTTCTACAGACGCTTTCGCGACCATGATGACCTCCGATCTGCGTCGCTCCCAAACTGCATGGCTTCGAGCCCTTCTCGAATCTTTTTCGGACATTTTCGACCTGAATAACACCCCGCTGGGCCAAGTTCTCTGTTAAGCACCGCATCGACACCAGGGGTTCCTCTCCTATCCGTCGTCGACCATACCTAGTCTCACACGCTGAGCGCTAGGTCAGTACCGCGGAGGTTACGAATATGCTTGATAAGAACATTCTCAGACCCTCCTACAGCCCCTGGGCCTCGCATTCGTCCTTGTGAAGAAAAAGGATGGATCATGGCGTTTTTGCGCTACTATCGCCACCTAAACAAGACAACCAGAAAGGATGTGTACCTCCTCCCGCGTATCGACGACGCCCTCGATTGCCTCTACGGGGCCAAATTCTTCTACACAGACCTTCGCTCCGGCGTTTGGTAGAGAGCAGTGGATTACCAGGACCGTGAGAAGACCACGTTTGTGACACCTTATGGGCTGTATCAGTTCAGAGTTAGGCCTTTTGGCTTATGCAACGAGCCGGCCACCTTCGAGCGTAACATGTACGCCCTTCTGCATGGATTAAACTGGTCCATGTGCCTTTGCTATCTCGACGATGTCATTGTCTTCTCCCCAAGCTTTTCCACTCACCACAATGAACTTTTCCAAATTTTTTCATATTGTGTCCTGGGTTTCAGTTTGTTTCATTCTACTTGGATTTGATTTGGCCTTGTCCATGTGCATCTGTTCTTTGGATTGTCATGCCATCGTTCCATATAAAAACCAATCCCTCCATTAATAAAACGTCATTTGTCATGTTTTGCTGAGTTTCGACTCACTTCTTGCGGCCGTCCAGGCCGACACCACATAGGCGACGAGGACGGGATTTATTAGGCCCACTGCAAAACATGAGTTGGCCGTCATGAATTAGTGACGACGTTCCGTGGTCTTCGATTCTATTCTTCACGTTCTGTTTTCAGTGGAAAATTCAACTTCTTCATCGTTGGACCGGCATATGCTTGCCTCCTCCTGCGTCGTCAGTGAGTACCGGGTTGCTGTCAAGAAGCTGCATTATCCCCGAGTAATGAAGCTTTGGAAAGCGAGTGAGCGCGTTCATCACCGGCGTTTCTCAGACGCGTGAAGAGTGTTCTTGTTGAGCGAGGTTATGTTTTGAGGCCCCTCGAGTTCAGCCGGTTGAGGAAGTAGTTAAGCCTATCGGACCTGCGCAGTTACCGCCATTTAGTGCAACTTGATGTTGCGCAAACGAGGAGGGAGGAAGACCGTTGGCTGCCATTTTCTGTAACCGGCAATCGCGCACAGCGGGAGGCCGTCAACTTTCATGTTCACCATTCAATACGGAAGGAATGAAGAACCGCATGTACGGTGTACTGGGTCAGCATTTTCGTTAGCAGCGATTCAGGAGGCCACTGTTTTGTTGCCGGCCATTGGAGGATCCGGCACGCTGCTGCCGTTTTCATGACCGGCCATTGAGAGATTGGGAGGCCGCTGCTGTTTCCAACCGCCTTATTGAGTATTGCTTCGGGGGGGGGGGGGGCAATGCGTCATTTATGGCGATGACGTTTGAAAGTTGAATTGAGGGACGATGGCACTAGAGAAATATAAGCTGTGAACATGATAATCAACTAAAAAAATGTCGAACGCGACGCAAGGGTCTTCCGGCATTCAAGCGTCCGAGCCTTTCCTTCATAAACCGGGACGCCCGGCGGTGCCTTGAACACAATGGATACAGACATTTGAACTTTATTCTAACTTATCTGCTGGTTCTTCAGCATCACCTGAACGCAAGAAATTATTGTTGTTGTGCAATTTAGGGGACGAAGGGCGCAAAATTTATTTTGCACGTACTACGGCGCAACCGCAGATTGCGTCGCTTCAGCATCAGCGTCCACAGAGACGGAGACACTGCACAAGATCTGTATCAGGTTGCAGTGAAATTACTTACCCAAGAGATTTCTGTGTTGACAAATTTGGTTGTAGAACGACGTAAATTCTACAACCGCGTGCAGCAGCCGAGTCGGTCAGAGAATACATAGAAGCACTCCGAGATCTGGCAAACGCGTCCAGTTTCGCGTCCCCAGATGAAGCAATCAGAGATAGGTTCGTGACCGGCGTCTCATCGCTACGTGTTCGCGAACGTCATTTGTTGGAAGGATCAGATATCTCCTTCGCTACAGCTTCAAATATTGCCTTGCGGTATGAGCAAACGGCTCGCGACGCTCAAGAAGTCGCAGCACCAACACAAGAAGTTCGTTCACAGCGCCAAGTAACGCCATCGTTGCCACGAGTTCCTCCGCAAAGTCAAGGAGAAGTTTCGACTTTTCACCAAGCTCGTCTTCGAAGTCAGGAAACCATGCCTCCGTTTCAAGACGCCCGTTTCTCCAAGACATCAAGTGCCACAAAGCATCGTAACACCGCCTACGAGTAGACGCAACTTCAGGAGCGTTGCTAACAGCGTTCCGAATGAACGCAACTTTTCTGATAATGTTCCGTCAATGAACGCGAACCGACGCGCAACTCGCAAAATGCCGCACTGCTACTGCTACAGATGTGGATCGTATCGTCATACTACGCCGGCATCGACAGGTCCAGCACAGAGAAAAAAGTGCTTTCATTGTGGACGAGCTGGATATTTTGAGTCAGTTTGCAATCGTCGTCGACCTCTTGTGCGATATGTACAAAAGTATTTGCCTGAAGAAGAGGAAAACCATTTTATATGTGGCGGAAGAAGACACTTCTACTCTTTATGTAATAAATATAAGGGAGCGGAATAGGATACACATTCAATCGAAGGTGGCGGGAAGAAATCTTACATTTCTTGTTGAGTCAGGATCAGCAGTATCTCTTACTGATTATAGTACTTTCGTACACATGTTCCCACATGTCAAGACCCTGGAGGCACCTCGTATTGCAGTTCTGGACTATTCACAACGTCCTATCAAAGTACACGGTTGCTTCATGGCAATGAGCACATTCAAAGAAAGAACAGTCTCCGTATCTTCCCTCATTGTTCGGGAAGGAACTACCCTTATCGGCCTTGATGCAATTCGGGCACTTCACTTGTGCATTGAGGGGAGAAAATTAGTGTCTTCAAAAGACTGCAATTATCTACAAACCAGGTTCTTTTAGCAGTCGCTAAAAAATTTCCAGCCCTCTTCTCGAATGAGTTGGGATTAGCCAAAGGCTACCAACATAAAGTGAGAATTCGCACAGCAGTGCAACCTGTGGTAGCTAAGTTGCGTCGACTACCGTTCACTATGCGCCCTAAAGTAACCGAAGAACTCCCGCTCTTAGAAGAGCAAGGCATCATTGAAATAACTGATGCTTCGGAATAGGTTTCACCCATTGTTGTTGCAAAGAAGCCGAATGGGAAAATCCGCCTTTGCGTTGACCTGCGCGAGGTCAACAAAGCAGTCTTTCAGGATGTTTTCGCACTTCCTCATACAGAAAAATTGCTCCACACTCTGGTAGGGGCGACTCATTTTTCGAAGTTAGACTTAGCGTTAGCATACCTCAAAAATATACTCCATCCAGATAGTCGTGACCTTACAGCTTTCATTACACACGAAGGTCTGTTTCGTTTTAAACGTGTGTGTTTTGGGTTGGCTTCGGCTCCTGCATTTCAGAAAAGTAAGTCAGTGAGTTTGAAAGGTTGCAAAGGAGTATTTTTCTATATTCATGACATCATTTTTTTTGGCAGATCCGAAAAGGAAATAATTTCAATTTCAATCTTCGTCAAGTACTTAAGCGCATTCAAGATGCAGGACTTAAGTTGAATGATAAGTGCGTGTTCGCTGTGCAAGAACTCACTTTCATTGGTCATAAGATTACGCCGCAAAGCATTTATCCAGTTAATGATGCAGGTGAGTCTCTTATCGAAACTCCAATACCGCAGAATGCGGTAGAATTCAAATAATTCTTGGGCCTTGTGGAATGTTATGCAAAGTTCCTGCCACATTTGGCTACAGTAGTGGAGCCTATGAGAACACTTCGAAAAGAGCATCCGTTCATATGGCCGAAAAAGGCACATGAGAGTTTCAGCAAGGTGACACGTCTTCTTAGATCTGCACCGGTCCTTCATATGTTTGATCCCTTGAAGCTTCACATGTAGGGCTGGGAGCTGTGCTCGAGAAGGAGGGTCCTGAAGGTCTCCGGACTATCGCCTTAGCATCCGACAGAAAGAATGTATTCGGTGGGGGAAAGAGAAGCTTTAGCATGCATGTGGGCATGTGAGCGATGGCATGTGTATCTATGGGGTCGCCCGTTCACTCTTCGAACTGACAACCAGGCACTTGTTTCATTACTTCAAAGCAAGGTACAGGTCGCCAACCACTTCATATTTCACGATGGAACAACCGGTTATTGTGTTACAGCGTTGACATTCAATATCACAAAGGATCTCATAACCCGGTAGGAGATGCATTATCAAGACTTCCTATGCCTACTCAAGGCACTGAAAAGGAAAGTCAGGAAGAGGTGGTTGCATTTATTGAGCCAACTTGTGTCACGAGTTACCAATTTGAGGCTGAATTAGCAGAAGATAGTTGCATTCAGCGGGTCAAAAACCTTGTCCTTTCTGCTTGCCAGCGTCACATCAAACATCAGATGATCTTAAACTTTTCTTCAAAGTGAAAGAAGAACTTTCTGTCATTGATGACTTGCTGTATCGCGCAGATGGTATTGTAGTTTCAGCATGGCTGACAGAACAGTTGATTGAAACAGCGCATGACTCATATCCTGCTATTGCTCGCACTAAAGTGAGACTGAGAGAGAAATATTGGTGGCCAGCTGTGGATCGACAAATAGAACAACAGATAAGGAATTGTCTAATCTGCATCGAGGCAGACAAGACTGTGAAAACATCTGTACCACATTTGTAGCCTGTTCCTTTTCCAGACAAACCTTGGCAAGAGTGGGAAATCGACATAGTCGGACCGTTTGAACGAGCGCCTCGACATTGTCGCTATGCCACTACTTTAGTTGACTATTTTTCGAAATGTCCTGATGTGAACATGACAGATCATGTAACAACTACACAGATTACAGATTTCTTATTCGATATTTTTGCCCATGAAGGCTATCAAGAAGAGATACTATCCGATCAAGGCCCTCAGTTCATGTCAAAGGAATTTAAACAATTCCTGAGAGTAACAGGGCTATCAAGTTAACTCATTCGATATATCACCCGCAGTCTAACGGACAAATTGAAAGATTTAACAGATCTTTAAAGTATTTTGTTCAACTCTCATCGTTGGACCGTCCATCTTTGAAAATCAGAATTGCACAGTATTTGTACATATATAGACCTACACCTCATGCCACAACAGGGGTGGCATCGCCAGTTCTTCCACATGGCGGATGGCATCGTACAAAGCTGTAGATATTGTGGGATTTCCTTTATTTCTGTCATTGTTTGCTGAGATTCCATATCTAGCTTTTCAAGACATGAGGAAAAGAATGGAGAAAAAACAGATGATGATGAAAGAATACACAGATAACAAACGTGGAGCACGACCACCAAGAATTAAGCCAGGGGACTTTGAAAAAGTTCGTAAGCCCCTTATTCAGTTCACAGGAGACAGAAGTTTCTCCGCACCTCGGGAGGTGATTCAACATGGTCCAGTATCACACCACCTAGATGATGGAAAGCTATGGAATGCTTCCAAGCTGGCAAAGGTGCCGAGACAACTGAATCGGGAAGAGGATGAACATTTTGATTCATTTCAGTTACCTTTTCTCTACGATTCTAAACGTTATGCACATGATCAAAGCTAGGCGGGCCCAGTATTGCCTCGGCAGCCTCCTGATGCATCATCGGTACCTCTGTCATCAGAGGCTAGAACTCGCTTCACCATTTCTTCACGGCCATTAGCAGCGCAGTCTATCTCGTCCAACTTTCATAGTGGTGTGAGTGATTTACCTGTGAACGGGTGCGATGTGCCATGTGGCACAAGTGCTCAGTGTCCAAGGGATTTATCTGTGGGCAGGCAATATGTGTCTCCTGCGTCGCGCGTCCAGTGTTCAGCACTGCCTGATGGAAGTGGGCCAGCCCCAGGTTTCCGCCAAGGAACCGACGCCGACAGGAACCTTCGAAACCTGGACTGAGGTCGTCACCTCAAGAATCCAGTTTGGCATCGGAGCGACCAAGAAGAAACACTCGCAAGCCATACTGGGTTAAGGACTATGTGTCCCAATAACTTGTCTTGCATACTTCTCCCATGGCTAAGAAGGGGCATTACATTGAGATTTCAATTCTTGGGTATATAATTCTATCTTTTATAATGAATTGGAACCAGGTATTTTACATGCTTTTCAATGTCATATCTTTTGGTGTGCAGCTTGTCCTTCCCAGTGGCTATAGCATGGGAAGTTAATGTGATATATTTCAGTGCATAATATTATACTGATATTATGATGGGACATGTTTCAATATTTCTGATATTTCTTTCATTGCGTTTTCAGAATTATTTAGTATATTAGTATGAGGTTGCATTTCTTGATTCTAACATGATTTCAGGCTACAATACCATCTTTCCTTTACTTCGTGCTGACAGATGCACTTAGTACTGCTTCATGTCAGACATATGTCCTTTCAGTGAGAGACGTGTGACTTCTTCAGAAGGTGACTTGCGGTTCTTTTGTATATTTATTCCGGTTTAATAGAATTGGCCAATGTTCACGTGGGTTTATTCCGGTTGAGTAAAGCTCGCCGATGTTCTATAGTCGTGTGGACCTTTAGTTCTTATTGAGTAGGATATTTCTTCCGGGCAAATAAAACTAGCCGATGTTCTACTTTCATTTTATAAAAACAGCAAGAAGGAGCTTTTTATATGATATCATTTTATTTGCATGAAGGATTCACTGCTCATGGGGACGCCCACCGATGTCCTGCACAAGCTCCATGACCTCCACCCTGCTGGACATCTCTGTGTATCGCGTACTTACGCCCGCGTGCGTCGTCGCTTCTTTTGGCCCCGCCTCCACCAGTCCGTACGGTACTATGTTCGTGCCTGCGACCAGTGCCGGCGCCGGAAACGTCCTGCCACTCTCTCAGCGGGTATGCTCCAACCTGTTGATGTGCCTTCTGAACATTCCTATCGTGGTGGCTTGGATATTTTAGGTCGCTTTCCTGAGTCCACCTCAAGAAACAATTGAATTGCGGTTGGTGCAGACTATGCCACAAGCTACGCAATCACGCTGGCCTTCGCCACCAGTGCTTGTATGTCGCTGCCGACTTTCTCCTGTACGACTTTATCCTCCGTCATGGTGCACTCCGTCAACTTCTCACCGACCGGGGGCGTTGCTTTCTGTATAAAGTTAACGACGACATTCTCCGTTCCTGCTTGACTAAACATAAGCTGACCACCGCCTATAATCCCCAAACCAACGGCCTCAAGAGCGCCTCAACCGCACTCTCATGGATATACTGCCTTGTAAAGGGGACCGTGGGCTCTAGTCAAGCTGTTCAGCAGCTTTTACCCACGGCCCCTCCATCGTTTTGATGGAAATAAAGCTATTATTATTATTATTATTATTATTATTATGTACGTTTCCCCGGACCATCCGGACTGGGATGTCGTCCTTCCATACGTGACTTTCGCCTAGAACTGTTCCCGTCATGACAGTGTCGGTTACTCACCGTTCTATCTTTTGTACGGCCGCGAGCCTTTTGGAAACGCAGTTTCCCATATCTACTTCACAACCTTCTGAATACGAACACGACGCAATTGCTCGCGCCGACCACGCCCGCCAACTGGCGCGATCCCGACTACAAGCACCGCAGGCCTCAGAGTAGGACTACTACTACTGCCGCCATCGCATGGTCACTTCATTCCCTAGAGCCCTCATTTTGCTTTGGTCGCCAGCACGCCGCGTCGGGCTTTGTGAAATACTTCTGTCGCGGTATATTGGCCCATACCGTGTGCTCCGTCCGGTCATCGCTTTAACCTACGAGATCGCCCCGGCCATCCCGGCGACCACATCCCCTGCACCTCAGCGTGACGTCGTCCACGTCTCTCGCCTCAAACTCTACCTCTCGCCATCTCTTGCCACTCCCTGATATACACCGTGACAGTGTTTTTGAGACTGGGGGCAGTGCAAAGGATATTCTTGGTGAATACGAAGTGAGTGAAGTGTCACGGAGGTGCGCGTGTTCTTGGCTTCGGTGCTTTGTGCAGGCCCTCTGCTCTCAGCCTGTTTGCTGTGCTCGAGGCGTTCTTGCGTTGTTCCCTCCTTGGATCACGTAACATCTTAGCCGATTTCGACGGTTTGATTTATTCCGAAAAATGACGTGAATACCACTATGTGGGGAATTAAATATTACATTCCAGATAAACATGTATTTTTTTAAATCGAAGCTGCGTCCCGAAGAAGATAATGCTGTATACGTCTTGAGTAACCAGTCGTACACCTTCGCTTAACAGCACTAATTACAGATGGCTATGAAGTAGACCACGTTATTCAGCCCCTAACAAAATACCGTTATTAAAGCTTAGCACAATAACTGAGTAAAGTACCTTGTCAGAGATGGAGGTCACGGGTAGTGATGTAACTCTATATTATACAAACAAAGAAAGCAGAATAGCTATTGCGAATCGTTGATTCTATAGAGCGTCGGCGCACCTGGTCCTACTGCCTGCCAAAAGAGGCATTTACATTCCTTGTCCAATATAGGCACTGCTAGCAGCTACTGGAAGGTGAGCTGCAGTCGGATTCATCTTTTTTTATAGTACCAGGCTTTACACCGCATACGCGGAAGAAGTGCTTCTCCATCCGTACACTCGGGGCGCATAAGCCGGCCGAAGTTGGTTGCGCATAGTCCTTACCTTCTTTGAAAAGTGTCCTTTCTCTGTACCCTCTGCGGTCTCATATTGTCATTTCCCCCTGGTCAGAGCTTTCCTCTGGTCATTTCCTCAATATTGTCATTCCCTCTGGGCAGACCGTCATTCAGAGATTCCGAGTATTTTTCTAGGCGCGATTTTCATTCCTTGCAAACCTTTCTAACACTACATGTTGCTTGCTGCGTGAATGTGCGATAGTGTAATTTGCGAGCCACAGTAAAGATGAGCCCACCACTGTAGGCAGCGGTTAAAATCTGATATTATGCGATACAATCAAATTTTATCTTGTGTCTTGGTTCATCCCGATTATTCCACATTTTCGTTTCAGATGGTGCCAGTACTAACCTCAAGTGCGATATAGTAAAAATATGGCTTTCCACGCAAAAATTTTGAGAAACGTTCTCTGCCTGAGCCCTTTTGCTGACTCAATGGATGAATATTTGACATGAGAAAAATAAATGTCAGATCGAATGTAGGGTGCTGGCAGCGCACAGTGACCACAGACATCTAGAGACCTGACTTTGATACATATACATTACGAAAACAGCCGATAAACATCCGCGGTAGCGATGGAAAATTTTTTATGCGTTGCTACACTTGTGCTCAAAGTAAGCATCGCATGGCGACAACTGTAAGCCCATCAATAACTCCGAAAAAGCTGCGCTAAACAATACACAGTTGACGTAGCCGGTTTCAATGAGTATCCTATTTTCTATGTAAGCGGAGCGAAAATGTATGAGGTGTGTCGTGCACATGTACAAAGCGCGTCATGAACGCGTGATGTACCGAAATAAGCTCGAAGCAGCATTATTTACTTATACGCCACGATATCGAAATCTACGGTTACAAAACCTTTCTTGTTTTTGAGGTGGTCTCAGGCTTTCGTAGGCATGTTAAATTCGCGATGAAAGGAATGGGGTTGTGGCTGGAAACGCCGCAGTAAAATGGTTTACCTACGACAGAATGCGCCGAATGGTGTTAAAAAATGTTACTTGTGGGTCCAAATTGAGGCTAATTTCTAGTACCCAGTTGTGTAATAAATGCCATTATCGCGGTCGCAGTGTTTGTACCGGTGTCGCGGTGTCGCATCTCGCATCTCGCCTCAAAGCAACACGCGTTCCCAAAGCGATCGGACAAATTCGCGTCCACTCCACGTGATCTGTTAGAACGCTAGAAGCATTGTTAACATAGTGAAAGACTTGGAAGAATTCCTGTTGTTATACGATCCTGATTTCTGCATGATCATTTAGACTTGGTTACATGGCTTGATTAGCGATGACAAAATTGTTCCGTCAGGTTATCATTTGTGCCACAGAGATAGTCTTGCCGTGGGGGCGTAGCCAGTATTGCGAAGAACGGTACTGAGGTAACGATCACAGACCAAATCACTGAGCACGAACGGCTATTCCTAAAGGTGCCCCTCTCTTGGGTAACATATTTTTCCTTTGCGCAGTGTTGTCGACCACAAGAGGATGATGACTTGTTTCAGAATAAGTTATACGATCATCTGCTAAAATATTCTGGCGCAAACTTCATGATTACTGGGCATTTTATTGTGCCCCGCCATCAAACAGATTGTTAATATTCCGTTGCCGGTGACTCTCTAATAGATAAATGTGCTCTCTTAACCTCGAGCATAGAGTTAAAAGCTGTACTCGCAGTAGTTCAATTCTAGTTCCTACAGCTTCATACCGAAATGTTCAGTAACTGAAAAGTTCGCGTGGAACGTTGAATTTCTGACTATAGTATAGTATCTTTTCCTAGAGTAAGACAGCTAAGAAAAGTAGGAAAAGTGTCCCATCAACTGTATTTAAAAATTACAGCATGACAGATCAGACGGCCGTAATACACTATTTGGACATGCATCTCGATTGTGTAAGTCATAACGTAGAGTGTTCATAGCAATATTTAAGCTCGACGGCAGAATTTTGCGTTGACCAATTTGTTCGCACAAAGAAAATTCCCAATTGTAGCACTAAGCCTTGGATCTAGATATTGTTACGAGGTGGCAAGCCAAGGAAAGCACGACATGATGACTGAATGAAGATATGATTTAATGACTCAGGGCCTAGCGCGAGCACTCCGTCCCGTGCCACTGCCCTCTTCTTCGTCTTCATAACATGACCCCGGTCCTCCGAGCGATCGTCCCGATCGATTGCTTGAGTTACGAATGATGAGGTGACGATGAGGATGATCAGGAAAGATAGAAGAAGATGAAAGGCTTGCCACCAAGATGAAGGAGATGATCTGGTGGACGGTTGCCCCCGGAGCTTCAGGTCCAGCGGTCGGTCACCCACAGCCGAAGGTCAAGGGTTGAGGGATCGCCGCACAGCCTGGGCGGGGGTGCCGTCTTGGTTCGGGTCGTAGTCGGGTCATCGTACGTCAGGTCCTGGTCGTCGTGTCTTGTGATCGGGGCTGTGGACGGGGCGGGGGAAAGCAGCTGGTCGGTTCTGGTCAGTTCGAGCTGGGGTAACTTTTGGTGTGAGGTGCTGGGTACTCATCGTCATCCTAGTCCCCGGAGAATCGCCGCCTTCTGCTCGCCTTCGTCGTCGGCCGAGGGGACCTGGGCTCCGCCGCCCGGCCCAACCCCAGCTCTAACTGACCAGAACCGACCAGCCGCTTTATCGCAAGTGACCGCCAAAATTTTCGCGCCATATGAGCGAAAGTAATGAGGAGATCTATAAAATGAAATTTCAAGATCACATTATCAATGAACGAATCGATATTACAGAAAATATTATTAGGTATTTTCGGACAGCTTTTTCCGACATATGAATGAGAGGTTTCCTTACGATCCCTGCGAAACCTGCATTAATAACTCTCGGAGTGGTCATTGCCTTGTTAACTTAAATACTAAGAAGTACATAGGCCCTGATGGCATTCCGAGCGCATTTCTTATGCTTTTGGCCGAACAGATTTCAGGGTTTCTTGGCGATATGTTCCACTTGGTCACTGCTGCAGGTGACGTACCAGGTGATTGGCGCTTTGCACATGTTACACCGATTCATAAAGACGGTTAACGGCTTTGAATAGATAATTATCGCCCTGTTTCAATACCAGGTACATGTTGCAAAATTTTGGAGCATACTATGCCTCCGCAATATAAGCGATTTTGTAGAAATAGAAATTGTTTCATCTCATGTGTTTCCTGTCACCTCGGGCGTACCACAAGGAAGTATTTTAGGGCCGTTGTAGTTTCATATCTATGTTAATAATTTAGCAGATGAGATCACCGGTGATGTATTTATTCAGATGTCTGGTGATAAATGCCTTGTTCTCAGAGAAATATCCTCTGTTAATGACCACATCTTGCGCACAAAACAGTATTCTTGCAATAGAACGACGGAGTGGTCGCTGGAAAATGATGTTAACACAGAGAAAACGGTACTTTTGCGTGTTACTAGGAAAAAATTTCAGTTTGTGCTTTCTGATATTCACTCCATAACAGTCCTATTTCAGCAGTGGTTAAGTAAAAATAACATGGCATTGCACCAACTAACAAGCTCACCTAGTCCGAAGGTATACCTATATTTGTGTAGTCACCCTTAGAAAACTGTCTTTCCTGAAAAGACAACTTAAAAGTGCATGAATTAGTACAAACGATCCCAGCTTTTAATGCTTGCTTAAGTTAAAAACTATAACATCCCTCTATTGTATGAATCCTTAATGTAAAAATGAGATTATGCAGCTTGAAAGGGTTCAGATAAAAGCAGTCAGATTTAATTTTGGAAATATAGTTACGAAGAGGAAGAGGCAGTGGAGCGGGAAGGAGCGCTCGCGCTAGGACCGCAGTCATTAAATCATATTTTCATATCTCATCACACCGTCCTGTTTTCTGGCTTGCCAGCTCGTAACATTTGATGAAGGGGCTGGGTGCCACATCGTCATCCTGGTCCCTGGAGCTTCAGCGCTTTCTGCTCGCTTCTGCCGTCGGCAGAGGGGACCTGGACTCTGCCGCCCGGCTCAACTCCATCTCGACCTGACCTGAATCGACCAGCCGCTATAACCCGCCCCGTCCCCAGCCCCGGCCACAACACACGACGACCACGACGAGACGCACTATGACCCGAAGACGACACGAACCAAGGCGGCACCCTTGCCCAAGCTTTCCTGGCAGTCCGTAACTCTTGAGCTTCGGCTCTGGGCGACTGACTGCTGGACCCAAAGCTGCGGGCGCAACCGTTCATCAGATTCGTCTAAGTGGCAGGCTATTTATCTTCTTCGATCCTTTCTGGTCATGCTCTTCGTCACCTCACTATTCAGAATTTGATCTCTCGATCTGGAGAACGCTTGGTGGCCCCGGGTAATGTTACGAAAACGAAGACGGCATTGACGCGGGACGGAGCGCTCGCGCTATGCCCGCAGCCACTAAATCATATTTTTTTCTGATATCCTGTCGTACTGTTCCTCGGCTTGCCAGCTTGTAATGATATAAGCGGTAAGGTTACCCTTATAATTTAATGAAAGGTAATATGCCGACGATAGCAGCCCCTGAATAGGGTTAGGCGCAATATATTTCATTATACTCGTCTTCCAGCAAGATTAAGTTCACCATCCCAGAATCCGTTAATCATCCAAAGACAAGGACAACGCAGCTTATGCATGAACACTTTTAGCTCCAATTTTTGCTCGCAATAACACATTTAAATATTGTTGTTTTCTCTCGCAGAGTCACAAAATGGATTCTTTTTGCGCGTAACATTTTTAAAAGCATTGATGCTGTGCAACAATAAGCAACCGCTTTTGCAAGCTTAATGTGTCCTGTTTTCCTTAAATAAGAGTAATTTTCCACAAAACTCGCATTAATATGCAACACGAGAATGGCTGTTGCCATTTCTTGCCTAGCAACTTTTATCGTTTCTTTCATTCAGAATTATGCTGTTTCCCACGTGTTCATCCTTTCGTTGTATGTGTAATTTTTGTTGTATCCTTATATATTTAAGCCCTTCCTCCTTGGGCCAAGCACTGGCCTGAAGTGGTTTGAAATCAAAAATATAATGCTCAAATGAAGCCGAGTTCCGGCGGCTTTGTGCGAAAACATTAAGTAATTTGAATCACGGCAGTAAGGCAAATGAGGAATCTTCTGTGGCGGTTTCCAAACCGGCTTTATTCTGCTCCATTTTGCTTTACGAAAATGCGAAATATTAATCCTCCGGTGCAGTACCAATTTCACCGTAGGCTGCAGTTTGAAGTTCAACGTCTATACTGCGCCGCTGCCATAGCGACGCATCACGAGACTTCGCCGCACCGCCGAGCCCAGTCTTTGCCTTGGCTGCGCCGGGGCTCCACAGTGGCTCCACAGTCGTGGAGCGGCTGCTGCATGACCACGTGATTTAGCAGGGCTGATGTGGCACGGCGTCTGTAATGTTGAGAGCGTTCCACACGCTGGATAGGCAGCACGGTCGTCATGGTTGAGGAGGCCTGTAGATGAAGCCGTGACAGGACAAATGATGAGCAGCGGATGGGGCTCCGACTAAATTGTGGCGTCTTCCAAGTGGTGTTCACGTGTGTGAGTAAGGTCGTTCCCGACTTTGCAAGGGCTGGTTGAAGTTGCTCGCCAAAGGCCACATTTTTAACCAGCAGTATCCCAGGTCTGCTGCAATCTTCAATAAAAACGGCAACAACCGTAACCGTTGTCATGTTTTCCAGTGCGGGCCGACATACAGAGAACGGCCCGAGCGGTCGAGTGGATGAAGTCCGCAAATGTCTACGATCGAAGCGGCTAGGAAAGGAAGTCGGGATAAGGAATAGTCAGACGGCGATGAGATAACGAAGTAAGAACAAGAATAAAAAAAGGAGGAAAGCTGCTGGAGACAAAAGTGCTTCAATGAAGAGGTAAAAAATGCTGTCCAGGGGAGGAAGGAGAGACAAAGAAGAGATCAAAACGGGTGGCCTGGGCGAAAATTGCAGGAAGATGGGGAGAGAAGAAGAGAACCTGTTCCAGACACACAAAGAAAGATTCAAATCTCAATCGTGGGCAGAGATGCCTCCCGTCACTCGCTATCGCAGCCGCGAAGACCATCGGCCACGTCTGCCGGTCCAATCCGTTCTGCATATCTCTTGTCCCTTGAGCAGCCACAGGTCGGAGTTGAATGCTCCACCTAGATTTCCTCCCCGCCAGACGAAGGAATGAATTCACAAAGCGAAAATGTCATGCGCCGTATATCAAAGGGCAGCCTACCTTACTGCTATGTGTGATGCGGGGAACTACCGTTGCTCTCGTTATCGAAAAATTATTTTAGCGATCACCGCACAGAGACATACCGATCGGCGTAGTAGGCAACTGCAGAAACACAGTTCGCGTAGACCTCAAAGAAGGTGATCGCTGTGCCGTCGACATCGCGTATACTGCTGACCATCAACTTCAGAGACTGCCCTCTTGGACGAGATTAGTGATAGGAGCGTCGCGCTCGAACAACAGCTAGAAGCGTAAGCGCAATAGAGCCACCGCTGCCGACGCCCTCTCGCCGGCTCTCTCGAGTGTTTCCCTGAGCGGTCACTGATTATAGCATCATTTTGGTTTGCTTACGAAGTTTGGTATTTCATTGGGAAGATGCATGTTTTGTCCATTTCGCTGCGTTCGCTAAAGCCACGTTGCGGAATGGGCAGAGGCCCTTACATAAATTCCGGTGATGTGTTTAAGTCCAGTGATAGATTTATTCAAGCGGCAGCTGAGAATATCAGGGGCAAAATGCAAAACCTGCCTCTTAGTCAGAGGAAAAAAGAACCACCGCCTCTACGGCAACTTAACGGAATAATGATTTCGCTGAATAGATGTTTGTCTGAATACACATGCCAAAATGGGCATTTAGTGGAAACATGCAGCGTATATAGATTCAGTTAATTCTCAATAAGCCTTTATTTTTCTCTCCAAATCTTGTTCTCGCTGAAGCACATTTTTGTTTTTTTTTGGGGGTGGGGGGGTGGGGGGGGGGGGTTCAACGCCTTTAAATGCGGTCAAGACAAATGGGTTTGGTTCCTGCTCTGTTTGGTTTATGGTTTGGTTTGGTTATGGGGGTTTAACGTCCCAAAGCGACTCAGGCTAGGTTCCTGCTCTGTGATGGAAGAGAAGAACTAAAATAAAATTTTTGCTGTTAGGTTCTCGAGATATATCTCACCAGAAGACTTTCGTAGCAGTTTGTTGGAAAATGCCCGGACTGAAAAATTCTCAATGCTCACATTCATTTCAAACGGTAAAGTTCTCGCCTGGTTGGGTTGTTAAAGCACTGCACCCCCGCCTCAGACACATGAGAAAAATGTTCCGCATCATACGAACCGCATAATGCCTGTACACAGCTTCGATGGCGCAGGTCTTTCTACCCCTACTATTGTTCACCAGAACTACCCGAACACTTAGCAAATTCGCGATACCTTACGCAAGAGGGTGATTTTTAGTAAAAAGCTGGCATTTTTGTAGAAATACATCCACCAACACTGTTGTAAATGTTTCTCTACAAGCGATTTAGAAATTTAAGCATATTAAAAAGCTGTAAAGTTAGAAGAGCGGCTGTCTTAGCCTGTTTGAAAGAGTTGTAATTTTAGCGTGTAGGTTAGCACTTCAAAGCCTTATCCGAAGAAGGTCCAGCACTGCCTGTTGTTTAAATTCCAAATATTCGCTTGGTTTCTCTTGTGCAGTTGTTTTGACCGTTGTACAGCGTATAAACGTGAACCTAACAAAAGCGCCATTCCGAGCATCAGTCAGAAACTTTTCGAATCAAAATTTTTCATTACTTCGCTCGCCTATCGAAATACTCTTGTTGCCGTGTGCGACTTGCAATCGTAGCAAATGAGTGCTGTTTTTCTGCGTAGCCAGTCGTAAACCTTGGCTTAATAGTATAATGACAAATGGCTCTTAAGAAGACCACTTTATTCAGCCCCTAACAAAATCTCTTTAATAAATCTCAACAGAATTATTGACTGAAGCACTTCAACAGAGGTGGAGGTCACGGGTAGCGGTGTAACTCTATATTATATAAACAACGAAAGCAGAATAGCCTTTGCGAACGCTCGTTCCTGAAGAGTGTCTGCGTATCAAGTCATACTGCCTGCCAAAAGAGGAATGTACTTTTGCTGTCCAATATAGGCACTGTAAGAAGGTGCTGAAAGGTGAACTGCTATCTGATTGATATTTTTTGTATAGCACCAGGCTTTACACCGCATACGCGGAAGAAGTGGTGCTTCTCCATAAATACACTCTTGGCGCGTAAGTCGGCCGAAGCTGGTTGCGCATAGTCCTTACCTTCTTTGAAAGATGTCCTTTTTCTGTAACCGTTGCAGTCTCATATCGTCATTTTCTGCGGTCAGAGCTTTCGTCTGGTCATTTCATCAATATTGTCATTTTCTCTGGTCAGAACGTAATTCAGACATTCCGAGTATTTTTCTAGGCGATAATTTCAATCATTGAACACCTTTCTAGCAGCACATGTTGCTTGCGGCGTCAATGTGCTATAGTGTAATTCGTGAGCCACAGTAAAAGTGAACCCAGCACTGTAGGCAGCGGTTAATGTCTGATATGATGCAATACAGATTTGGAATTCTGTCCTGGTTCACACCGATTATTGCACATTTTCATTTCAGAAGATGCCAGTACTACCCTCCAGTGCGATTGTAAAAATATGGCTGTTCACGCTAGAATTTCGAGAAACTTTCTCTCCTAAGCCCTTGCGGTGACTCGATGTATGAATCTTTGATATGAGAGGAAAAAATGTCAGATCGAAACCAGAGTGCTTGCAGCGCACAGTGACCTCAGGCATCTAGAGACATGACTTCCATACATATACATTACGAAAATAGCCGATAAACATCTGTGCTAACGATGGAAATATTTCTATGCGTTGATACACATGCGCTCCCAGTAAGCTTCGAAAGCTGGCACCTGTAAGGCCATCAATAACAGGGAAAAAATTGTGCCAAACAATACACAGTGCACGTAGCTGGTTTGATTGAGTATCCTATTTGCTAAGTAAGCTGAGCACAATTGTGCGAGGTGCGTCATGGCCGCGTGATACATAGGATGCATGGTGACAACTGTAAGCCCATCAATAACTCGGAAAAAGTGGCGCCAAACAACACACAGTTCACGCAGCTGGTTTGAATGAGTATCCTATTTGCTAATTAAGCTGAGCAAAAATGTACGACATGCGTCATGAACATGTACGAAGTGCGTCATGAACGCGTGATGCAGCGAAATGTGTTCGAAAGAACAGTATTTACTTTTACGCCACGCTATCGAAAGCCAAGGTTTCAAAATCTTGCTTGTTTTCTAGGTGGTCTGAGGCTTTCCTAGGCATGTCATATACGCGATGAAATGAATGGGGGTTGTGGCTGCAAATGCCGCAGTAAAATGGTTTACCTACGACAGAATGCGCCGAATGGTGTTGAAAATGTTACTTGTTGGTCCAAGTTGAGGCTAATGTATAGTACCCAGTTTTGTAATAAATACCATTATCGCGGTCGCAGTGTTTGTACCAGTGTCGCAATGTCGCATCTCGCCTCACAGCAACACACCTCCCCAAATCTATCGGACAAATTCGAGTCAACTCCACGTCCACAGTTATAACGCTAGAAGCATCGTTAACAAAGCAGAAGACTTCGAGAATTCCTCTGTTATATGATCCTGATTTCTGCATCATCAGTGAGACATAAGCTGGAACAAAGAGAAAAATAGTACTCGCAGTAGTTAAATTCTAGTTCCTAGAGCTTCATACCAAAATGTTCAGTAACCAAAAAGTTCGCGTGGAACGTGGAATTTCTGACCATGGTTTAGTATCTTTTCCTGGAGTAAGACAGCTAAGAAAAGTAGGAAAAGCTTGGTTTAGGTTTATGGGGGTTTAGCGTCCCAAAGCGACTCAGGCTATGAGAGACGCCGTAGTGAAGGGCTCCGGAAATTTCGACCGCCTGGGGTTCTTTAACGTGCACTGACATCGCACAGTACACGGGCCTCTAGAATTTCTCCTCCATCGAAATTCGACCGCCGCGGCCGGGATCGAACCCGCGTCTTTCGGGCCGGCAGCCGAGTGCCGTAACCACTCAGCCACCGCGGCGGCTAAAGTAGGAAAAGTGTCCCATCAACTGTAATTAAAGATTACGCCAATACAGATGACGCGGTCCTAATACACTACCTAGATATGCATCATGATTGTCTAAGTCATGACGTTGGGTGTTCATGGCAATATTTACGCGCCACGGCAGAATTTTGCGTTTACCAATTTGTTCGCGCAAAAAATTTTCCAATGGTCGCACTAACCCTTGGATCAAGATAATATTCACATGAAAAGTAAAATAAAGCTCCTGAGAAAGCAGCACAAAACGTGCACAGCATTGTTCAGTGAGATAATTATTGATTTAATAAAAAATAATGGTCATTCAAGAAGCAATTTTTTCATTAAAACGTTAGCAAATTTTATCGCGAGTGACCGCCAAAATTTTCGCGCCATATAAGCGAAAGTAATGAGGAGATCCATAAAATGAAATTTCAAGTTCACATTATCAATGAACCAATCGATATTACAGAAAATATTATTAGGTATTCTCGGACAGCTTTCTCCGAGATATGAATTAGAGGTTTCCCTACGATCCCTGCGAAACCTGTATTAATAACTCGCGAAGTGGTCATTGCATTTTTAACTTAAATACTAAGAAGTATATAGGCCCTGATGGCATTCCGAGCGCATTTATTATGCGTTTCACCGAGCAGATTTCAGGGTTTCTTGCCGATATGTTCCACTTGGTCACTGCTGCAGGCGACGTACCAGGTGAATGGCGCTTTGCACATGTTACACCGATTCATAAAGACGGTGAACGGCTTTGTATAGACAATTATCGTCCTGTTGCAATAACAGGTACGTGTTGGAAAATTTTGGAGCATACTATGCCTCCGCAATATAAGCCATTTTGTAGAAATAGAAAGTTTTTCATCTCATGTGCTTCCTGTTACCTCGGGCGTACCACAAGGAAGTGTATTAGGGCCGTTGTAGTTTCATATCTATGTTAATGATTTAGCAGATGAGGTCACCGGTGATGTATTTATTCAAATGTATGGTGATAAATGCCTTGTTCTCAGAGAAATATCCTCTGCTAATGACCACATCTTGCGCACAGAACAGTATTCTTGCAATAGAACGACCGAGTGGTCGCTGGGGAATGATGTCAACACAGAGAAAACGGTACTTTTGCGTGTTACTAGGAAAAATTTTCAGTTACTGCTTTCCCATATTTATGAAACAGTCCTATTTAAGCAGTGGTTAAGCAAAACTAACATGGCATTGCACCAACTAACAAGCTCACCTAGTCCGAAGGTATACCTATATTTGTGTAGTCACCCTTAGAAAACTGTCTTTACTGAAAAGACACCTTAAATGTGCATGAATTTATACAAAATATCCTAGCTTACAGTGCTTGCATAAGTTAGAAACTATAATATCCCTCTATTGTATGAATCCTTAATGTAAAAATGAGACTATGCAGCTTGAAAGGGTTCAGAGAAATGCAGTCAGATTTAATTTTGGAAATATAGTTACGAAGAGGAAGAGGCAGTGGAGCGGGACGGAGCGCTCGCGCTATGCCCGCAGCCACTAAATCATATTTTTTCTGATATCCTGTCGTACTGTTCCTTGGCTTGCCAGCTTGTAATGATATAAGCGGTAAGATTACCCTTATAATTTAATGAAAAGTAATATGCCGACGATAGCAGCCCCTGAATAGGGTTAGGCGCAATATATTTCATTATACTCGTCTTTCTGAAAAGATTAGGTTCACCATCCCAGAATCCGTTAATCATCCTAAGACAAGGACAACGCAGCTTATGCATGCACACTTTAAGCTCCAATATTTGCTCGCACTAACACATTTAAATATTGTTATTTTCTCTCGCAGTAAAAAAGGATTTTTTTTTAGCGCGTAACATTTTTAAAAGCAATTAAGGTGTGCAAGAATAAGCAAGGACCAGTTTGCATGCTTAATGTGTCCTGTTTTCCTTAAATAAGAGTAATTTGCCACGAAACTCGCATTACAATGCAACACGAGAACGGCTGTTGCCATTTCTTGCCTAGCAACTTTTATCGTTTCTTTCATTCAGAATTGTGCTGTTTCCCACGTGTTCTTCCTTTCGTTGTATGTGTTCTTTTTGTTGTATCCTTATATATGTAAGCCCCTCCCGCTTGCGCCAAAGCACTGGCCTGCAGTGGGTCGAAATAAAAAATATAATGCTCAAATGATGAAGCCGAGTTCCGGCGGCTTTGTGCGCAAACATACAGCACTTTCAATCACGGCAATATGGCAAATGAGGCATCTCCTGTGGCGGTTTCCAAACCGGCTTTATTCTGCTCCATTTTGCTTTACAAAAATGCATAATATTAATCCTCCGTCGCAGTACCGATTTCACCGTAGGCTGCAGTTTGAAGTTGAACGTCCTTGCGGGGCCGCTGCCATAGCAACGCATCACCTGACTTCCCCGCGCCGCCGAGCCGAGTCTTCGCCTTGGCTGAGCCGGGGCTCCAGAGGCATGGAGCAGCTGCTACATGACCGCGTAATCTAGCCGAGCTGATGTGGCTCAGCGTCTGTAATGTTGAGCGCGTTCCACACGCTGGATAGGCAGCATGGTCGCCGTAGTTGAGGAGACCCGCAGATGAAGCCGTGACAGGACAAGTACAAGTGGTGTTCACGTGTGTGAATAGGGTTGTTTCCGACTTGGCAAGGGCCGTTTGAAATTGCGCGCCAAAGGCAAGATGCTGGACTAGGAATATTTTAAGTGGGCTGCAGTCTTCAATAAAAATTCCAACAATTGTAAACATTGTCAGTTTTTCCGGTGCTGGCCGTCATGCAGAGAACCGCCCGAGAGGTCGAGTAAATGAAGTCCGCCAAGGTATACGATCGAAGAAGTCGGGATAACGAATAGTGGGACGGCGGTAAAAGAAAGAAGGAAGAACAAGGGGAAAAAATGAAGGAACGCTGCTGGAGACAAAAGTGCTTAAATGAAGAGGTAAAGAAAGCTGTCCAGGAGAGGAAGGATAAATAAAGAAGAGAACAAAACGGGTGGCCTGGGGCGAAAGTGACTGAACGATGGGTAGAGAAGAGGGGAACCTGTTCCGGACATACATAGAAAGTTTCGAATCTCATTCATGGGCAGCGATGCCGCCCGTCACTCGCTATCGAAGCCGCGAAGACCATCGGCCACGTCTGGCGGTCCATGCGGTTCTGTGTATTTCTTGTTCCTTGTGCATCCACAGCTCGGAGATGAATGTTCCGCCTAGATTCCCTCCCCGACAGACGGAGCAATCAATTGACAAAGGGAAAATGTCATGCACCGCATATCAATGGGCAGCCTTCCTTACTGCTATGTGTTACGCGGGGGACTGTCGTTGCTCTCGTTATCGATAAGATATTGCCGCGAACGCCGCAAAGAGACATACCGATCGGCGCAGTAGGCAACTGCAGAAACGAGGTCCACGTAGAGCTTGCAGAAGTTGATAGCGGCGCCGTCAACATCGCGTATACGGCTGACCATCAACTGCTGCAACTGCCCTCTCGGACCAGGTTAGTGATATGAGCGTCCCGCTCGAACAAGAGGTAGAAGCGTTAGCGCAAAGTAGCCACCGCTGCCGACGTCCTCCCGCCGGCTCTCTCGAGTGTTTTCCTGAGCGCTCACCGATTATAGAAGTACGGAAAGCTGAGCAAGTTAGTTACTATTGTCCATGGTAAAACAGCGCGGAAAAAACACGAGGATGGAGCAAAGACGACGACACGACTTTCAAGTGGTGATTTATTACGCACGTGTGTACATATACTATTCCCGGAAAACACTAAACAGAACAAAAAATATTCATGAAACACTGCGTCATCACTGAATAAATTAAATCACCTTCGCTGCAAATGCATGCTCCAAACAAGTGATTTCATGGTTAGCCAATGATAATGAGGGCTTGCTAATGCATGCTGCACCCCCCTTGTCAATGTGATATGCCTCTACTAGTTCCCGTACTATCTGATTTTTATGTTTGAAGATGACGGATGTCTGAAGAAGCAATGGGGCGCACGTGTGCTTAGGTTGCCTGCAGTGCAGCGCCAAGAGAGGAGGGTTGAGTGCGTCGAAGGTGTAGTATACAAAATCCCCAGTTCATGTGGTTGGTGGTATGTTCGCCAGACTGGGCGATGTCTTAACGAACGGCTGAGGGAGCGTCACAATTCTTTGGACAGGGCAGCCGGTTCGAATTTCGACCAACTGTGGACCTTCAACGTGCACTGACATCGCACTGCACACGGGCGCCTCTGGTGATATATCAATTATCTTGCCACGTTACTCGTCAGAATTTAATGCATTTTCCTTGCCAAAACCGCCGCAAGCGATTAAGTGACCCGTATCTTCAACAGTGACGTAATTATTGTTATCTTTGTAGCGGCGCATCCCGAGTAAACTCTCATAGCTTTTTGACACTGATATATTATAGTGAAATCTATAGGCAATAAACATTTATCGGCACTGCATAGCATAATTATTTTTTTGCTGTACAAGCTTTCCTTCGAAATATTGTTCCTGACGACAGCGCACCTATGAAAAACCGAGGCGTCACTATGTAAAATACCACAAGGCAATAACACTGGCCTGTGACAATGCCTTGACGTTACTTGCAAAGGAAGCAGGAAACGGTGGACGTATACAATGCACCGACACCTCTCTGTGCAAACTAAGAGCGTCACGATCACGTCACTTTCTTCGTCATGCATAGAGCAGCAATACTGCCTGATATTCTGGAATCAGACAAGTCGCTCGGGAATGTCGATACACATATGCTCCATACTGATATTTTGTTATAACCGAAACAATGCCAGAAAACATTGAAGCATACCAGGAAGTAAAGGATCTCCTCTGCTAAAAATTCCTTGAAAAAGTGCCTATCCCCAACAAGATAGTAATTTCATACTCCACAGGAAATATGGCATGTAAATTGCCAGCGCTAAGCGATGTTTACATCAAAGTGGGGCATTTTCAAAATTTGGAACGACACAACGTGCTCATATTAGTGAACCTATGTGCTTAAAGGAACAGTCAGAGTGCTTCATCTACGCGTGCCTGCAGGTTCGATACACTTCCATACTGCTGATTTTTCATTACTGGAGCGTTCCATTCCTGAGGACAGCTTCATTCTTCAAAATAAACTATCTGAGTCTACAAAAAATAGTTAAGTCCTAAAGATTTGCCCTATTAAATGACCGCTTAGTAGCATACGAACCCGGCCATTTTTATTTCAAGGTAGATTCTTGTGCTGGGGCGGCAGCAATGGTAACAATTCATCACAAACTTAGAGAATAACAAAATTAAAGGTGATGTATCATATTTGTGCTGCTGCGAAGGCGTTAGCTTTAGAGTCCGCCGGGCGTTTCAATCTCTGTTCTGAGCTTGAGCGGCTAGAAAACTGATTGACGCCCTAGCATTTGCTTTCACCGTCTGTTTGTGGTCTCTGATAAATGCAGCGTTCTTGGAGAAAGGCTCTGAATATTGGAAGTTACTGTTATGAAAATATTGACGTTAAGGGTCCATTCTTCCGATGCACAGCAAATTCTTATAGCTTTTCCACGCTCGCATCGAGCAGTTAGGACTGGCGTAAAAAACAAAAGAGGACGCTACTGACAATAGTAAAAACATTAAGAGGCAAATAAATTCAAGCCTGCTCGCGGGTGATTTACGGATATCTTGATTGTTATAGACCACTCTTATAACATATGAAAACATAGTGCTTATAGCTATTTTTCATTGAAAGATGCCTTTGTGCGGAATAGCCGGACAAGGTGGCTTCTGGCAGTGTTTGGGTGATTGGTGAGTGGATATATTTGGAAACAGAATGAAGGCCAAAGGACTGCTTAGGGAGCTATGGTATATTAGCTTGGTGGTGAGCAACGTTCATAGGTAGCAGATGCTTGTTTACCGTAGGGTGACAAGATGTGCAGCCGCAGGAGACATCTTCCAGGCCCGGAGGATACGCGGAATATTAATGTGCAAATGTTTGACAGGGCGTACTGACAAAGTGCGGGCGCTGCCACTGTCCCGAGAGAGAGTGTGCGTATCCTCCCACCCTCTCCACATGTCTTTTTGGTCGTCGGGCTTCTTCTGCAAGTGAATCCTTTCACGCATTCTCCGCTTCATATTTCACTCCGCAACCTCTATCTAGACACTACTGGAATGATTGCTCACATCTCGCAGTATGTTTAGCACACTAAATCTCAGGTGGAGCAACTGAAACCTGAGCTTTAGTCTTAAGCTTTCTTCTGCTCAAGATGCCCTAATATTTCGGATTTCGTTCCCCGAGCAGCGAAGCTGCCTCGGTTTGAGAACGAATCATTTCGCGGACAGGGTACTGGCCGCGAAGCCAGGATATAAAAAAAAGAAAACAAGGAGGAACGGGACAGGGGGTGGAGGGGTGGCGGTGTGGCGAAGTGGCCCGCAAAACATGGGCTTCGAATAAACACTGGCATCTAGTGGTGCTGCTCAGCCCGTTCAAGAAACTAAAGAGTGCGCAAGGCAGATGCTATCCCGGTGACCAATTTTAGAGCACAGCTTTTAACTGCAACTTCTTCGAGTAGCACGTGGTGGCGAAGTTGGATCCGAGAGAGCGTACGGAGTAAGAGTGAAGCGCAGGGGGAAGAGGTGAAAGAGGTGCGGACAGAAGGCGAACGGATTGGAGTGAAAAGCAAAAGTTCTTAGGATCCGGACTCAGGAAATGAAAGAAGCTCAAGAACAAGGGGAAGAAAATGAAACACGCAGTTGCCTACAAAGTGTTTGAAGATGTAAAAAAGAACGTTTCCAGGATAGAAAGGACTTAGAATGAAGAAAAAAAAGGACTTCGTCCTGGCGCCAAAACTATATGAGGATGGGGAGAGACGACGACAAGCTGTTCCAGAGATATCCAGGGTGTCGCAGGCAAATTTAGCCAGGGTTTTAAAATACGTCGCGGCACTCTAAGACGACGTCATCAAATGCAGGCTTCGGGCTGTTGTATGTAGCAAGTCACACTATTTTTTGTAGTGTTCTCAACTGCACAATTTGTCGAATTAATTAACCAACTTCACAAGCAACGAAGATAGGCCAAAATGTCCAATGAGAAAGTTGCAGAAAGGACAGTGAAACATCCAAATGAACAGCTTCTAACTTTCTACCTATTAGCATAGGCCTTTTTCCCTCATTGCAGATACCCGTGAAGTACATAAAATACGCGTGGCATGCCCGCTTGCGCGCCGCAGTTGCAGAGCCCACCAATGTAGACAGCTGTTAAAATCTGATATAATGAGATAAAAAAAATTGGTGTTCTGTCCTGGTTCATCAGATTATTCCACATTTTCATTTCAGAATATGCCGGTCCTACCCTCCAGTGCGATAGTAAAAATATGGCTTTCCACGCTACTATTTTGAGAAACACCCTCTGCCTAAGCCCTTACGGTGACCCAATGAATGAATTTTTAAAATGAGAGGCATAAATGCCAGATCGCAACCAGTCAGCTTTCAGTGACCACCGACAACAGGCATCTAGAAACATGATTTTGCTACATATAAATTACGAGAATAGCCGATAAACATCCGCGCTAACAATGGGAAAATTTTTATGCGTTTCTATACATGCGCTCCTAGTGTGCATTGCATGGTGACAGTTGTAAGCCCGTCAATAACACAAAAAAACTAGCGCCAAACAACACACAGTTCACGTAGCTGGTTTTAATGAGTATCCTATTTGCTAAGTAAGCTGGGCGAAAATGTACGAACTGCGTCATGAACGCGTGATGCACCGAAATATGCGCGAAGCAGCAGTATAGACATTTACCCCACGATATCGAACGCTACGGTTACAAATTCTTGCTTGTTTTTGAGGTGGTCTGAGGCTTTCCTAGGCATGCCAGATTCGGGATGGAAGTAATGGGTAATGGGGGTTGTGACTGCAAAGGCCGCAGGAAAATAGATTAGCATCGGCAGAATGCGCCGAATGGTGTTAAAAATGTTACATGTAGGTCCAAATTAAGGCTAAAGTATAGAACCCAGTTTTGTAGTAAATACCATCATCGCAGTCGCAGTGTTTGTAACAAATTCGCGGCGTCGCATCTGGCGTCACAGCGACTCGTCTCCCCAAAGCTACCGGAGAAATTCGCGTCAGCTCCACGTGCTCAGTTAGAACGCTAGAAGCATTGTTAACAAAGTGGATGACTTGGAAGAATTCCTCTCGCTATATGATCCTGGTTTCTGCATGATCAGTGAGACATGGTAGCATGGCTTGATTAGCGATGCCGAAATTTTTGCGCCAGGTTATCAGTTCTACCGCAGAGATAGTCTTGCCGTGGGGGCGTAGCCATTTGTTGCGAAGAAGGGTACTGAGGTAATGATCGCAGACCAAATCACTGAACACGAAAGGCTTTTCTTAAAAGTGTCCCTCTTGGGTAAGAAAGAGAGAACTTTAATTTGAACACGTCAGAAATGACGGGGGACAAGGCTATAGCGTAAACCCCCCTTCATTCCTATAACCGTCGGCCGCAGCCGCTGGGTACTCCGCGGCGGTCAGGGCGAGACCGTTGACTTTGCATCGTTGTTCTGCTTCGTGGTTGAGCAATAAGGTCTCCCAGGAAAGTACATTTCGTTTCGGGTCGTTACATAAAGGGCAGGTTCAGTCCATGTGGACTAGATCTGCAATGCTATTGCTGTGCGCACTTCTAGGATTAAAGACTTCTGGATGCCATTTACTGTACAGTAGAGGGCTAGGAAACACCCCGGTTTGCAGTTTTCTTCACCTTATTTCCACTTTCCTACTGAGCTGTTTATCTGCTGCTGGATAGATCTTACGATCGAGCTTATAATGAGAAATTATTTCATGTAATGTTGTGAGTTCTTCACCCGATGGGAGGTGTTCCTCGCGTGGCGGCGGCGCGTCAGCGGCGATCGCCCGGAAAGTGAGCCCTCGGGTGTTCGCGTGCGCATTCTCATTCCCCCACAGGCCCTGATGAGCCCGGGACCAGAGATCAGTGAGATTTGTTCTGTTTGTACTTCGCCTTGTCTCAAAAATTTTGGCGGCTGCAGCAGAGATTCTGCCCGTATCATAACTCTTAATGGCTCCCTTAGAGTCAGTCACTCACTATACTGCTTGGGTAGCATATTTTACCTTTGCGCAGTTTATCGATCACATGATGCTGGTCATTTGTTTTTGAATAAGCCATACGATCATATGCTAAAATTCTCTGGTGCACAACTTCATCATTACTAGGCATATTAATCTGCCCTGCAATCGTACACAATTCGAATATTCCATTGCCGGTGAGTCTCTAATAGATAAATTTGCTCTCTTAACTTCGAGCAAAGAGTTAGAAATTGTAATCACAGTAGTTAAATTCTAGTTCCTACAGCTTCATACCCAAATGTTCAGTAACTGAAAAGTTCGCGTGGAACGGGCAAATTCTGACCATAGTTTATCTTTTCCTGGAGTAAAAAAGTTCAGAAAAGTAGGAAAAGTGTCCCATCAACTGTAATTAAAATTTACACCATGACTGATGACAAGGCCGTAATACACTACATGGGCATGCATCTTGATTGTGAAAGTCATAAAATAGAGTGTTCAAGGAAATGTTTACGCAAGCGGCAGAATTTTGCGTTGACCAATTAGTTCGCACAAAGAAAATTCCAAAGAGTCGCACTAACCCTTGGATCTAGATATTATTCACATGAAAAAAAGTAAGCTCCCATAAAAGCAGCAAAAAACGTCTACTGAATTGTTCAGTGAACTAATTAATGATTTATTAAAAACAGTTGGTTATGCAACAAGCAATTCTTACAGTAAAACGCTGGCTTTGAAACGCTAGCAGAAGCAACGAGGAGATCCATAAAAAGGAATTTCAACATCAAATTATCAACGAACCAATCGAGATTACAAAAAAATATTATTAGGTATCTTAGACAGTTTTTTTTCGAAAGAGATCAATATGAATATGACGTTTCCTTACGATCTCAGCGAATATGACGTTTCCTTACGATCCCAGTGAAAACTCTACTAATAACTCTCGAAGGTGTCTTTTCCTTGTTAATTTGAATACTAACAAGTACAGGGTCGTCGAAACTTCTCAGGCCGCTCCGACCGAGATAGGAGCGTCTGCTCACCGCTGTCGCGGCGCTGCCATCGCATGCGTGCTTGGGCGCGCGCCGGATTCGAGAGTACGCTGAGAGAGCGTGAGTCCCTCTTTCTCTCTTGCTCCCCTTGATAACAAAGCCGCAAAAAAGCTAATGCGGCGTGCGCCTTAACAGTGCGACATCGAACTGCGCTTAGATTGAGCGCGCGGCTAGAAGACAACAATTTTCCAGAAAGTAAATGGAGAATGCTGGCGGCATACTTCGTTAGACTGCGCGTGCTTCTCCATGCCTTCCTGCTCCCTGGCGCACGATATCATGCGTTTGTGCTCGCATAAGCTGATTTTCGGCTCTGTGAACCATCTGCTTGACTTCTCACACGCCCTATTCTTACACCGCTGTTTTCTTTGCTGGAAATTCGCTATATACGGTCGTGCTGAGAGCCTGAAGTACGGAATGTTTGCTTATGATGCCGAGGAATTCACGGTTGCTGCCTTGTTTCCAGCGCTTTGCCCTGAGCCGGGTGTTAATGAGTCAGTTTAATTATACCCTGTGTGCAAGCGACACAGCTGAAGTCGCAGAGTGCTGATGCCACTATAGGACGCTCTCTGGGCTCTTTTGCGAAATCTTTCGTGCAGTTCTATGCAGTACGCTCAATCTATCAATGCTATTTTATCGACGCTCATGCTGCATGGTCTCTCTGTACTCACAAGACGGGAAAAGGACTCATTCAACATGCCAACAATATAGATGCTAATTGTGTACAAGGCTCACCACGCGCGTCGTACGGCCAGTTAAGGTGCTGACACTACGCTTGATGTTATTGCAACTGTTTTCCCGCTTTACGCGCTTGTCGTGTGATGTCAACATTGATTCCTCATCGGAGAGGAAGGAAATGTGGCCGTGCTGTTAGCACCTGCCCGTTCCTTGTGGGGTCTTAATGGGGAGATAAATAAGCTCTCCCCTCTTAACCGCGGCTGCCACAGTTCGAAACCACCCAGACCTCACCCCGCGGTTGCGTACGCCACCGAACGCACACCTACCACGATGGGCCTTGTTCTGACGGAATAAAGGAACGACACACTGGCTGACACAAACAGGCATTTATTGCTACAGCAACAGTAGCGCCAGCTAGCAATAAAATGCGCTTATGAATCAAGGTCGTCCGTCTCACCAGCAAGGTTACGAGCGAATGTTCGCCCATGGTAGGGAAAGGGATACTCCGAAGGCCGGACGGGACAATATACGGGAGCACGTTCCCCCGCCACTTCGTCGACCCGCTGGCGAAGAGCGGAGCCGCGTGCGAAACGTCCACTCGCGCTGAAAATCCCCGCCGAAGCGCCCACCTTTCCTCTCCTAAGCGCGAGCTCAAGCAGTCTCTCTCTCGCTGCGACGCTGGCGTTCTCTCATGTGAGTTACGGTAACTAACAAGGAAACGTGCCCCTCCTCAAGGCGAGGCTGCTGCTGCACGGTGCCTTGCCGGAAAGCAAACCACAAGAGAAAAACTACGGAGGCTGATTCACCACTACCTTAATGCCTTTGATTTTGGTGTCGGAGTAGCGCTGCCACGCTATAGGCGCTGAAACCTATGGCGCTCCACTCAAGGAAAAGAGTGACTGATTTGGCTCTCCCGCTACAATATTCCGCATTTCTAGCGCATAGACAAGGGGTGACAATCATACGCGCGGCGTCGCTGCAAGAAAACTGCTTGCACGTCTGCATAGCAATGAACAGCGATAAAGGAGTGTACGATTTTATTATTTTCCTATCTGAAAGATAGCTTTTCCATATGGAACATATTTCAGCCATCGGCCCTACCTTCATGCGTCTGTCCCGGCTGTTCAGGGCAGCGTTACGGCAGTTATCGGCCACAGTGGTGTAGATCTAAAGCCCTGATTTTGAAGAGCCTTCCATTTGGAGCGCGACCACGGTACTTTACTTCGATAGGAGCAATGAACCTTATTAAATGCGAGCGCCGCACCGCTAGTCATTCACTTTCTGTCGGCGCTTCGAGATGTAGGCGCTATATTTTCGACAGCGAATAAGGTCTGAAGCTTCGGCTGCCGTGTACTGGCAGTGCAATACAAGGGTGACGACGCTGAAGTGCAAGCGAAGCTACTGCAGTGACGCCGTGTGGTTTTTATCGCCTGTTACCCATGTGCACTGGATGCGTCAGATTGGCTGTAGAAGGGTGAAAAGATTTGCTCCATGTCACGAACGGAGCGTGCCATGTTCAAACACCGAGAGTTCTACAGAACGAGCGCAACTCCTCCCGCGAATACAGCTAAGCCGGGGCAGAGTGTCACAGCACACCAGCTTTTTGTCCCCATCCAGTGACGAATCTATGCGAACATTACGCGACAAGCACGCAAAGAGAGCGAGTGAACAGTTGCAAGAACACCACGCACTGTCTAACACCTTAATTGGCCATATGATGCCGGGTAGTGATGCTTATACCATTTGAGCGGTTATTCCCTAACGTTATGACACCAGAGTTTTCTTCTCTGTCTCATGCTCTTGAGCGCAAAGAAACCCGCTCAAGCGCCGAAGGCGTTAATGTAATATATCGAACGTTCTGCACAGGAGCGTACGAAATACTTAGCCAAATCGTCAACAACATATTCCAGCTGCTCCAGCACCGCAGCTCCTTTTTCAGCATTACGTACGCGGAAGCTCTGAATTCACTCATTAACACACAGCTCAGAACAGAGCACTGCAACATTGCAGAGAACAAGAATTTTTCCAGAAAAAAAGCAAACATGCCGGAGTCTGACCAAATTTATATGTAGCCAATGTTGAGGAAGTAAAAAGGAAATTCAAGAAAGCAGCCCTCCAGAAGTTAAGCAGGTGCCTTGAAGAGCTGCTACAGAGCTTATGTGAAGGTAAACGCACGGTATCATACGCCAGGGAGCAGAAAAGTCGGGAGAAGCACTCTGAGTTCAACTATATATGGCCGCCAGTACAGCGCCTTACTTTACGAAAAACTGCAGTTCTCCGTAAAGTAGCGCCCCATGCTGGGGGCCACGCTCTCTATACACACCGGAATTCGAAGAGCCGAAAAGGTAGGCACACGCGGCACACGATGCACTAGCTTTTTCCCAGCTTCGTAATCGAGGAGAGCAAAAAGAAGAGAGGATCTCACGCCCTCTCAGCGCGTACCCCCGAAGCCGGCGTGCGCCGAGGCGCGCCTGCGATGGCAGTGCCGCGAAAGCGCAGAGAAGTCACTCCTGGCTTGATCGGGGCGGCATGGTAACTTTTGACCACCCCTATACCTAGCTCCTGATAGCATTCCGAACGCATTTCTTTTGCGTTATTCTGACAGATTTCAGGGTTTCTTACCGATATGTTCAACTTGTTCCTTGCTACAGGCGACATACCAGCTGAATGGCGCATTGTACACGTTACACCGATTCATAAAGACGGTGACCGGCTTTCTATAAAAAAACAATCGCCGTGTTTCAATAACAGGTACATGTTGCAAAAGGTTGGAGCATGCTAAAGGCCTCTGCAGTATAAGCCACTATGTAGAAATAAGCAGTTGGTCACCTCATGTACTTCCTGTTAACTCGGGCGCACCACAAGAAAGTGTTTTAGTGCAGTGGCTGTTTCATATCTATGTAGATGATTTAGCAGGCATGGTCACCAGTGATGTATTTATTTGGATGTCTTGTAAAAATTGCATTGTTTTTAAATAACTAACATCTGTTAATGACCACATCTTGCTGCAGCACAGTATTCTTGCAAAAGAACGACGGACTGATCGCTGGGTTATGGATCTCATACAGAGAATACGGTTCTTTTGCCTGTTACTAGGAAAAATTTTAAGTTACTTCTTTCCCATATGCACCTCGTAACAGTAATATTTCAGCAGCGGATAAGTATAAAATAACTTGGCGTTACACCAAATAACAAGCTCATCTAGTCCGAACGTATACCCTATATTTGTGTTGCCCTCCACAAAATAATGGTTCCTGAAAAGACAACTTAAAAGTTCACGAATTAGTACAAAACATCCTTGCTTATAATGCATTCGTAAGCTGGAAACTATAAAATGCCTCTATTGAATGAACCCTTGCTGTAAAATTGATATTATGCAGATTGAAAGGGCCGAGAGAAAAGCAGTCAGATTAGTTTTTGGAAAATATGGTTACGAAGACGTGGAGGTATGGTGCGGGACGAAGCGCTCGCTCTGGGTCCGCAGCTATTAAATCATATTTTCATCTCTCATCACGCCGTCCGGTTCTCTGGCTTGCCACCTCGTAACATTTGGTGGTGGAGCTGGGTGCCACATCGTCATCCTGGTCCCTGGAGCTTCGCCGCGTTCTGCTCACTTTCAACGATCTAGGAGGGGACCTGCACTCTGCCGCCCGACTCAACCTCATCTCGACATGACCAGAACCGACTAGCCGCTTTCACCCCGTCCCCAGCACTGACGACAAGACACGAAGACGAGGACGAGAAGTACTATGACCCGACGACGACATGATCCAAGACGGGACCCCCGCCAAAGCTGTCCTGGAAGTCCGTAACTCTTGAGCTTCTGCTCTGGGCGACTGACTGCTGGACGTGAAGCTGCGGGCGCAACCATTCTTGAGATCATCGAGTTCGTCAAAGTGGCAGGCATTTCATCTTCTTCAATTCTTTCTGGTCATGCCACTTGTCACCTCACCATTCAGAATTGAAGCACACGATCTGGCGACCGCTTCGTGGCCCCGGGTAATGTTACGAAGACTGGAGGGCAGTGGCGCGGGACGGAGAACTCGCGCTACGCTCGCAGCTATTAAATCATATTTTCTTCTGACATAATGTCATCCTGTTCCTTGGCTTGCCACCTTGTAATTATATGGGCGGTTAGATTACCCTTCTAATTTATTGAAGCACAGTAAAAAACCTACGTCAGCGGCCCCACAATAAGTTAGTCCGCATTAGATTTCTTTATACAACCCTTTCAAGCAAGATTAAGATTACCATCCCAGAATCCGTTAAGCACCCATGTACAAGGACAACGTGGCTAATACACAAACACTCTCTACCCCCAATTTTTGATCGCACTAACGAATTTAAATATGGTTTTGTTCTCTCGCACAGTCACAGATTGGAAACGTTTAGCGCGTAAGATTTTTAAACGCCATGATTCTGTGAAAGAATTAGAAAGCCGTTGTTTTCTGCCTAATATGTCCTGTGTTCCTCAAAAAAGAGTTGTTTGTCGTGACACTCCCATAACTATCCAACAGGAGGTCTGTTGCTATTTTTTGTCTAGCTACTTTTGTCGTTTCTTTCTTTTAGAAGTGCGTTGTTTCCCATGTGGTTTTCCTTGCGTTGTATGTGTTCTTTTTTTGGTATCCTTATATATGTGAGCCCCTCAAGCTTGGGCCAAAGCACTGGCCTGCAGTAAGTACAAATAAAAATATAATACTCAAATGATAAATCCGAGTTATAGCGGCTTGACGCGCACAAACTTACAGTGATATAATTCGCGGCAATATGGGAAAAGAAACATCTCCGGTGGCGCTTTCCCAACCGGCTTCATTTGCCCCATTTTGCTTTACGAAAATGCGAAATATTCATCCTCCGCTGCATGGTTTTTAAAGCGAATTCTTTACTTGCCTAGCATTGCCGATTAACGCCGTAGGCTGAAGTTTGAACTTGAACGTCCTTCCTGCTCCGCTGCCATAGCAACGCATCGCGTGACTTGGCTGCGCCGCCCAGCAGAGTATTCGTCTTGGCTCCACAGCAGAGCAGACGACGCTCGGCGTCAGTAACGTTGAGTGCGTTCCGCACGCTGGGTAGGCGGCGTGCCCAGCACGGTTGAGGAGACCTGTAGATGAAGACGAGAGAGAACAAATGAGCAGCGGAAGGGGCTCTGATTAGATTGATGGCGTCATCCAAGTGGTGTTCACTGGTGTGAGTAGGGTCGTTCTCGATTTTGCAAGGGCTGGCAGAAATTGCTAGCCAATGGCCAATTTATGGACCAGCAATATCCCAACTCTGCTGCACTCTGCAACAAAAATTCCAACTACCGTAACTGTTGTCATGTTTTCCGGTGCGAGTCGTCATACAGAGAACGGCCCGAGCGGTCGGGTAGATGAAGTCCGCAAAGGTCCACGATCGAAGCGGCCTGGACAGGAAGTCGGGATAACCAATAGTAGGACGGCGATGAGATATAGCAGGAAGAACAGAAGGAAAAAATTGAGGAACGCTGCGGGAGGCAAAAGTATTCAAATGAATATTGCCACACTGCGAGCGCCGCCATGCGGTCGAGCGGCATGACTGGTCTCGTGTGGGAGCGAAGAGGACGTTCCCGTTCGAACGCGCGCTGCTGGGTTTTCTGGCCTTCGGATTAACAAAAGCCCTTTTTTTCGTGCCGCCCTACGTTTGTCGGCGACATTTTGGTGGAGCCGCTGGGTATCGTTCCATGAACGCTCACCCCGAGGGCAACTCTGACGCTGATCAGCGACGCTTGGACACAACACCCGTCCATAAAGCGAGCCGCCGCCTGCGAGGCCTACAACCCGAGTTCGGCCAACTGACAGCGCCGGTAAGGGCCATGACATCCACCGCGGCTAGCCAGACAAGTCAGCACTCCGGGAGTGCCCCGCCATTTGTCCTTCACGCACCTCGATCGCCGCCACCGTTCCACGGGGACAGGTTCGAGGACGTCGAAGACTGGTTGGCCAGCTTTGACCGAGTGGCGAGTTTCAATGAGTGGGATGGCGAGCGCAAGCTGCGCAACGTCTACTTTGCGCTGCAGGACTCGGCCAAAACGTGGTTTGAGAACCACGAAGCTTCCTTTACCACCTGGGAGGCTTTTCGTCGAGAGCTGCTAGCGACATTTACCAGCAGCGAAAGAAAAGAGAAAGCGGAAATCGCCCTGCGCTCGAGATCACAGCAGCCGAACGACGGCGTCGCGATGTTCATCGAGGACATGACGCAACTGTTCAACCGGGCCGACCCTGCTATGCCCGAAGCCCAGAAGGTACGACACTTAATGCGTGGCGTAAAAGAGCAGCTGTTTGCCGGACTGGTCCGTGACCCGCCACGAACAGTGTCCGACTTCACCAAGGAGGCAATGGGTATCGAGCGCTCTTTACTGGAACGGGGCGCCCACTTCGGACGTCAGGCTACTGTAGCAGCCTCTTCCCAGTCCCAGTACACGCCTACGTCGCTGCCCGCCGAGGACCTTCGGGAACTTGTAAGAAGCCTGGTGCGCGAGGAACTGGCGAAACTTCGCTTTGAAGCTCCACAGGTCAGCGTCGCTGCCATTACGGACGTGGTCCGCGAAGAAATCTGACGAGTTGTGCAGCCACCCCCAGCTCCACACCCGGCGCCCTCCGTTATGACGTACAGCGAGGCGCTACGAAGTCCCGGGCCAGCGATGCGAGCCTTTTCCCCCATCGCTCCTGTGCAATACCTGCAGGAGCCAATCGCAACAGCACCCTCCGTGCGGCAGGAGTTCAGGCCCCCCCGTGAGCAAAGCGCGCGTTTGGCGTACGCCAAACAATCGGCCGCTCTGTTACCACTGCGGAGAGCCTGGCCATATCCTTCGCCACTGCCCCTACCGCAGGATGGGTTTAAGGGGGTTTTCACCTGACTCACCTCGACCACGCTACGGTGAAAGACCACGGGATATCGAACAGTACTTGGCTGAAAACGTGCAATCTTCGACCTCGCAGCGACGCCAGTCCCGATCGCCATCCCCAAGGCGGTTCTCTTCGCCCGGCCGCCCGTCATCCTCTGGCCAGTTCAGAGGTACGTCCCCACGCCGGGAAAACTGAAGACGGCGTCCTCTGGGGGTAGGACCGCCGCTGCCGCAGACAGTGAACAGCCTCCATCCGACGATTTTATGCGACGACCCCACCCGCCGACCTTAAAGATGATCCCACCGCCGACCTCACCGACAACCTCAGCGACGACCCCATCGACGACGGCACCAAAAACCTCGCCGACAAATTGTCAAACAATTGTTTCCGCCGCCGAAATTCTTGTTGCCGCCGATGGCTATGACGTATCTGCACTCGTCGATACCGGAGCCGACTTTTCTGTCATGAGTAGTAACCTAGCCGCAACCCTCAGAAAGGTTCTAACACCTTGGCATGGGCCGCAGATACGCACAGCTGGTTGCCATGTGGTAACGCCGGTTGGCGTCTGCACCAGCCGTATAAAGATCCGCGGTGCAACTTTCACAGGCTCCTTCGCCGTGCTACGAGAGTGCTCTAAAGAACTGATTCTCGGCATGGACTTCCTTAAAGAGTATGGGGCGGTCATCAACCTGCATGAGCAATTGGTATCGTTTTCGACGCAGCGAGCCGTTGATACCGACCCCGAGCCGCACAGAGCACCATTACGCATCTCTGATGACCACACAACGATACCGCCGAGAGCAAGCAAGTTTGTCACAGTCCAGTGTGATACCAGCTCCGGTACTCGGGGCATTGCCGAAGCGAATATGTCGCTGCTACTGTCTCGGCAAGTTTGCGTTGCTCGCGCCCTTGTCGACCTTGTTCACGCGCGTACCACGCTCTTAGTGACAAACTTTAGTTGTGAACCCCAACATTTGACGAAAAACACGGTGATTGCCCATTTTGAAGAACTTGGCGAACATGCCGGCCAATGTGCCTTATCAACAACGGCTCCCGAAATAGCCGAACAGGACACTGCAACAGCCATTAGGACCGACGTGAACCCTGACCTTCTGACCAATCAGAAACGCCGCTTGGAAAGCCTTATTGACTCTTTCCGCGACTGTTTTGCATCAACATCCAAGGTTCGCCAGACGCCAATAACTAAGCACCGTATTATCGTCGACAGTGACCAGAGACCGCTATGTCAGCGTCCTTATCGTGTTTCGTCGAAGGAGCGCGATGCTATCCGCCGCCAAGTTGCCAAAATGCTCCACGACGACGTCATACAACCATCGACGAGCCCCTGGGCGGCACCTGTTGTCCTCGTCGCAAAGAAGGACGGCAGCCTACGGTTCTGTGTAGATTATAGACGCCTCAATAACGTTACCAAAAAAGATGTCTATCCACTGCCGCGCATTGATGACTCATTAGACCGCCTCCGCCATGCTACCTACTTTTCGTCACTCGACCTTCGTAGCGGTTATTGGCAAATCGAGGTCGACGAACGTGACCGAGAAAAGACCGCCTTCGTTACTCCTGACGGACTGTACGAATTTAAGGTGCTTCCTTTCGGCTTGTGTTCAGCCCCTGCGACGTTCCAACCTATGATGGACACTGTATTAACTGACCTGAAGTGGCAGTCCTGCCTTGTCTATCTGGACGACGTCGTGATTTTCTCCGACACGTTCGAGGAGCACCTGAAACGTTTGCGTGCCGTCTTCGAAGCAATTCGTTCTGCGGGTCTGTCTCTCAAGCCTGAAAAGTGCCACTTCGCATTTCGGGAGCTCAAGTTTCTTGGCCACATTGTGAGCGCTCAGGGCGTTAGCCCCGACCCAGAAAAGACCGCCGCCGTTGCTGCATTTCCCCAGCCAACAGATAAACGAAGCTTGCGGCGTTTCCTGGGGCTTTGCGCCTATTATCGGAGGTTCGTTCAAAACTTCTCCAAGCTCGCAGAGCCGCTGACTCGCCTGACAAAAGACTCTGAACCCTTTTTCTGGGGCCAAGATCAGGAAAAAGCTTTCATAGAGCTTAAGGCCCGCCTCCAATCTACGCCTATCCTTGCCCACTTCGACGAGCAGGCCGACACGGAACTGCACACAGATGCCAGCAATGTGGGCCTCGGTGCGGTGATTGTGCAGTGGCAAGACGGTGTGGAACGCGTGATCGCATACGCAAGTCGCACTTTGTCCCGTTCCGAAGTGAATTATTCCACAACGGAAAAGGAGTGTCTCGCTGTTGTGTGGGCAATCACAAAATTTCGCCCATACCTGTACGGCCGCCCGTTTCGAGTCGTCAGCGATCATCACTCCTTGTGCTGGCTTGCGAACCTCAAAGATCCATCGGGGCGACTTGCACGGTGGAGCCTTCGGTTGCAAGAGTTCGACGTCACCATCGTGTATAAGTCGGGTCGGCAACATAGCGATGCAGACTGTCTCTCCCGAGCTCCTCTTCCGTGCCCACGAGATGAGTCCGACGACGATTCTGCTTTCCTCGGCGCTGTCACCACATCCGACCTTGCCCACCACCAGAGGGCCGACTGCGAACTGCTGCCTCTAATCGAGTACCTCGAAGGAACCGCTCCGTCTCCGCCCAGACTCTTCTCTCGCGGACTTTCGTCGTATTGCTTAATAGATGGAGTCCTCTACAAGAAAAACTACGGCCCGACCGAAACTGCGTATCTCCTCGTTGTCCCAACCGCACTTCGTCAGGAAGTTCTCGCTGCATGCCACGACGACATTTCTTCTGGCCACCTCGGTTTTTCCAGAACATTGGGACGCCTCCGCCACAAGTACTACTGGCCACGGCTTGCTGCGGTCGTCCAACGCTACGTTCGAACCTGCCGTGAGTGTCAACGACGGAAGGTACCACCGACAAAACCGGCCGGCCTTCTGAAGCCAATTGATCCACCGCAAATCCCATTCCAACAAGTCGGCATGGACTTACTGGGCCCATTCCCGGTGTCCTCCATGGGAAACCGGTATATTGTTGTTGCCACGGACTACCTAAGCCGCTATTGTGAAACCAAGGCTCTTCCCCGTGGCACCGCGGCTGAAATTGCACAGTTCTTTGTTCACCACATCGTGCTTCACCACGGCGCCCCCGTGGTTGTATTAACTGACCGGGGAACCGCGTTTTCGTCGGCTCTTACACACGAGGTCCTCCGTCTTAGTGGCACCAGTCATAGAAAAACTACTGTTCACCATCCTCAAACGAATGGACTTACTGAGAGGCTGAACAAGACCATCACAGATATGATGTCTATGTATGTCGACGCTGACCATCGCAACTGGGACGAAATACTTCCCTACATCACGTTTGCGTACAACACCGCCCTCCAAGAAACGACGCGCTTCACCCCCTTCCGTTTGGTGTATGGCCGAGATGCCCTGACCATGCTTGACGCCATGCTGCTCCCGGATTGTACCCCCTCGTCTGCCCCAGGCGCTGACCAATTCGTTCGCGATGCAGAAGCCGCTCGCCACCTTGCTCGACAACGCATTCGCCACCAGCAGACAACTGACGCCCGGCGTTACAACCTCCGCCACAGGGAGGTGATTTACCAACCCGGCGAGCACGTCTGGGTATGCAGCCCTATACGTGTGCGCGGTCGCTCTGAAAAGCTTCTGCGGCGCTACTTCGGTCCCTACGAGGTGCTACGTCAACTCAGCGATGTGAACTATGAAGTGTACCCGCAAGGAGTTGTCCGGTCTTCTCGCCCGCCAAAGTCTGAAGTCGTCCACGTGTCCCGCATGAAACCGTATTACGCCCGTTAGCCCCTCCCGGAGTTAACATTCAGTGCTGCCGCCACACGCCATCGCACTTTCGGTGTCTCCAAACTCTTTATCCCCCTTGCCGGAGGCATCGAGGCGATGCCTCTTGAAAGGAGGGGGGCAATGCCACACTGCGAGCGCCGCCATGCGGTCGAGCGGCATGACTGGGCTCGTGTGGGAGCGAAGAGGACGTTCCCGTTCGAACGCGCGCTGCTGGGTTTTCTGGCCTTCGGATTAACAAAAGCCCTTTTTTTCGTGCCGCCCTACGTTTGTCGGCGACAATATGTAAAAAACGCTGTCCTAGAGAGGAAGGAGAGAGAAAGAAAAAAAAGGGGGCCTGGAGAGAAAATTGCACAAAGATGTGGACAGAAGAAGGAAACCTGTTCCAGACATACATAGAAAGATTCGAATCTCAATCATGGGCAGCGATGCCGCCCGTCTCTCGCTATCGAAGCCGCGAAGACTATCGGCCCCGTGTGCCGGTCCAAGCCGTTCTCTGTGTCTCTTGTCCCTTGAGCAGCCACAGCTCGGAGTTGATTGCTCCGCCTAGATTCGCTCCCCGCCAGACAAAGGAATGTATTCACAAAGCGAAAACGACATGCGCCGGATATCAAGGGGCTGCCATTCTTACTGCTATGTGTGATGCGGGGGACTATCGTTGCTCTCGCTACCGGTAAGATATTGCCGCCATCGCCGCAGAGAGATATACCGATCGGCGCAGTCGGCAACTCCAGGAGCGGAGGTTCGCGTAAACCTCGCAGAAGTTCAGAGCGGCGCCGGCAACAACGCGTACAGGGCTGACCACTACTTACAAAACTGCCCTCTCGGTCGATATTTGTAGTAGGAGCCTCACGCTCGAACAAGAGCTAGAAGCGTTAGCGCAAAGCAGCCACCGCTGCCGACGCCCTCGCGCCGGCTAACTCGAGTGTTTCCCTGAGCGCTCACCGATTATACTATCTTCTTGCTTTGATCACGAAGATTGCTACTTTATTCTGAAGATGTATATTTGTCCTTTTACCCGCGTTCGATAAAGCCATGCAGCTGAAAGGGCACAGGCTCTCCCTTAAATTCTGGTCATGTGTTTAATTCCACCGATAAATTTATTCAAGGGGCAGCTGGGAAAGCCATGGACAAAATGCAAAACATGCAGCTTAGTCACTGTAAATAAGAACCACCGCCTCTACGGCAGCTTAACGGAGTAATGATTTCGCCGAAGATATCTCCGTCAGAATACACATGCCAAAGAGGGCAATTAGGGAAAACATGCAGCGTATAAAAAAGCAGTGAATTCTCAATAATCATTTATTTTTCTCTTCGAAGCCTGTTCTCGCTGATTCGCAATTTTTTTTTGCTTTCCAACACCTTGAAATGCAGTAGCGACAAAAAGTTTGATTCCTGCTCTGTGATGGAAGCGAAGAACTCAAAGAGAATTTTTGCTGTTATGTTCTCGAGATATATTGCACCAACGGGCTTTCGTGGCAGTGTGTTGGAAAATGCGTGGACTGAAGAATTCAGAATTCTCACTATAATTTCAAACTCTAAAGGTCTGGCCTGATTGGGCTGTTAAAGCACTGCACCGCTGCCGCAGACACATGAAAAAAAGTTCTGCATAATCCGAACCGCAAAATGCATGTACACAGCTTCGATGCCGCAGGTCTGTCTAACCCTTCAATGCTTCACCATAATTATCCGAACACTTAGCATTGTCACGACACCTTAAGCAACGCAGTCATTTCTAGTCAAAAGTGGGTATTTTGGTGGCAATGGATGCAACGACACAATCATAAAAGCTGCTCTACATGTCATTTAGAAAACAAAGCATTGTAAACCGCTCCAAAGGGAGGAGAGAGGCTGACTTAGCCTGTTCGAAAGCGTTGTAGTTGAAGCGTGTAGGTCAGCACTTCAATGTCTCATCTAAAGAAGTTCCAGCACTGCCTGTTGTTTAAAATCCAAATATGCGCTAGGTTTCATTCTTGTGCAGTTGCCGTGACCGTTGCCCAGCGTCTAAACATGAACCTAACAAAAACGCCACTCCGAGCTTATGTGTGAAAATTTTAGAATCATCCTTGTTCATTACTGCCCACTCCTCTCGCCATGCTCGCTTGCTGCCGGGTGCTGGCCTGCAATCGTAGCAAAATGAGTGCCGTTTTTCTGCGTAGCCAGTTGTGCACCTTGGCTTAATAGTACTAATGACAGATGGCTCTCAAGCAGACCACTTTATTCAGCCCCCTACAAAATCTTTTTAGTAAAGGTCAGCAGAATTGTTGCCTGAAGTACTTCGCCATAGATGGAGGTTACGAGTAGCGGTGTAACTCTATATTATAGAAACAATGAAAGCGGAATCGTCTTTGCAATCATCGTTTCTGTAGATGTTGTGCGCACCTGGTCCTACTGCCTGCCAAAAGAGGGATTTACTTTGCCTGCTCTATATAGACACTGTAAGCAGCTGCTGGAAAGAGAACTTCAATCGTATTGGTCTGTTCTTATCTGTATCAGGCTTTACACTGCATACTCGGAAGAAATTGTGCTTCTCCATTCATACACTCTGGGCGCATAAGCCGGCCGAAGCTGATTGCGCATAGTCCTTACGTTTTTTGAAAAGTGCCCTCTGTCTCTACCCTCTGCGGTCTCATATTGTCATTTACACTGGTCAGAGCTTTCCGCTGGTCATTTCATCTGGTCAGCAAGTCATTCAGAGGATCTGAGTATTTTTCTAGACGATTTTTTTATGCCTTGCACACATTTCTACCAGTACATGTTGCTTGCTGCGTGAAGGATCGCTAGTGTAATTTGCGAGCCACAGTAAAGGTGAGCCAACCACTGAAGGCATCCGTTAAATTCTGATATAAAGCTTTACAAATAAATTTGGTGTTATGTCTTGGTTCACCCCGATTTTCTCACATTTTCATTCCACATTTTCCCGCTACAATTTTGAGTAACGTTCTCTGCGTAAGCCCTTGCGGTGACTCAATGGATGAATTTTTGAAATGAAAGGAATAAATGTCGGATTGAATCCAGAGTTCTTGCAGCGCACATTGACCACATGCATCTGGAGACCTGACTTTGATATATATACATTACAAAAATAGCCAAAAAACATCCGCGCTAACGATGGAAAACGTTTTATGCGTTGCTACGCTTGTGTTCTCAGTCAGCATGGCATGGTGACACCGGTAAGCCCATCAATAACTGGGAAAAAGTTGCGCCAAACATCACACAGTTCCCGCAGGTGGTTTGAATGAGTATCCTATTTGCTAAGTAAGCTGAGCGAAAATATACGAAGTGCGTCATGAACATGTACGAAGTGCGTCATGAACGCGTGATGCACCGAAATATGCTTGAAGCAGCAATATTTACTTATACGCCACGATATCGAAAGCAGCGGTTACAAAAGCTTGCTTGTTTTTGAGGGGATCTGAGGCTTTCCTATGCATGCCAGATTGGCGTTGACAGGAATGGGTAATGGGGGTTGTTGCTGCAAATTTAGCGAGAAATTGGTTTACCTTCGCAGAATGCGCTTAATGGTGCTAAAAATCTTATCTGTTGGTCCAAATTAAGGCTAACGTCTAGTACCCAGTTTTGTGAATTATTAATTTTCATTATGAATATTCAGTTGCCGGTGACTCTCTAATAGATAAATGTGCTCTCTTAACCTTGTGTAAAGAGTTTAAAATTGTACTCGCAGAACGTCAATTCTAGTTCCTACAGCTTCGTGCCGAAATGATCAGTAACTCAAAAAATTCGTTTGTAATGTTGAATTTCTGACCATAGTTTTGTATCTTTTCCTGGAGTAAGGCAGCTACGAAAAGGAGGAAAGGTGTAAAATCGACTATAATTTGAAATAACACCATGACAGATGACACGGCCGTAATACTCTTTCTGAGGATGCATCTCGATTGTTTAAGTAATACCGTAGACTGCTCATGGCCATATTTACGCGCAACGGCAGAATTTCGCATTCGCCAATTTGTTCGCACAAAGAAAATTTCCAAGTCTCGCACTAGCCCTTGGATCAAGATATTGCTGACATGAAAAGAAAAATTAATCTCCGAAGAAAGCAGCACGACACCAGGACACCGACACAGCATTTTTCGGTGAAATAACTAATGGCTTATTAAAAAAAACTTACACATGCAACAAGCAATTCTTTCAGTAAAATTTTAGCAGATTTAATCGCGAGTTACCGCTCAAAATGTTTGCGCTATATTAGCCAAATAAACGAAGATATCCATGAAAAGAAATTCCAAGATCAATTTATCAACTCACCAATAAACATTACAGAGAATAATATTAGGTATTTTCAGACAATTTTTTTCCTAGAGATAAATATTAATATGAGGTTTCCTTACGATCCCCTGCCCAACAGTCGTAATGTGATAAACTGCCCAAGGATCGCCGTCGCCGCCAAGGAGGACATGGCAGGAGTTGACGACCAAATTTTCCGCCTTTTAGCCGAGGTTTCTAAGCTACGACAACGCCGTGAACTCCTTGCTCGCCGTAGACAACCAGCTGAATCCCACTCCACACCAGTCAAAGCTGCAGCGCATTCGACTACGTCCAGCCCTCATGTGTTTTTCGCAGACTCTACCAGGCCTTCCGCAGCACTACAGGATGACTCAACAACATCCCTCCTCCGATTTGTGGTAAGCCAGTTTTCTAAGCTGACATCAGTTCTATACAACGCTTGGAAGCCTAATCGAAAATGGCGAGTACACGCTGTAGTGGTGTGCTCCCATGGAACTGCAGAGGCCTCTCCAAAAAGCTGGGAGAGCTCCAAACTCGAGACTTCGCATGAACAAGCTCCTGGTGTGGGCCCTGCTACTTCAGGAGACCACTGCTTTGCCATCCATTCCAGGGTTTTATAGATACATGTCTCCTTCAATGAACGACCGTAATGTGCACACTACTGCCCCTCCGGAAAAAGCGGTGGTGTACATTGATGCGCGTTTTCCGCAAGTTCGCTTCTCTCTAGAAAACTGGTGCACCTCATATCCAGAGGTAGTCGCAGTGGCTTTGAAGCTTCCCAAGACAACTGTTGTGGTCGTGTCATACTATGTAAGTCCCGCTAATGGAGCCTCCTCCCGCATCTATCTACGGTGGTTATTATCTCTACGACGATAACACCCAGGGTGGCCTATTTTAGTCTGTGGTGACTAACGCCTCTCATCCGGACCGGGGGTACCCCACTTCAAGCTCCCAAGGTAGGAGTGTGAGGACCGCATTCGGGGATGCGTTGTTTGTTTTACTCAACTATCCAGATTCAGCAACGCGGGCTGTGCGCCATTCTCGCAGTTATACATATGCTCCGGACCTTGCGTGGTGGTCAGGACCCAGGGACTCCATCTTGGCACCTGGAGCCAGACTGCTGGGGTAGTGACCACCATCCTTTCATCATCAGTCTCCATCCATCAAGGGCCCGCCGAATACGCCGTAGGTGTTCTGTGGTCAATTGGGACACGTTTCGCACTACAGTCGAAGATCTTAATCTTCTATCAAGTACACCGCTTGTGTACAGCATACAAACTGCGCTGAATAAGGCTACGGCGGTCACCTGGACGTACGTGAATCGCCCGGCGCCTGATGTGGGTCTTCTTAACCTGTGGGCTGCTCGCCGACAAGCGGAGATGGCAGCTTCCCGAGACCCGACTTCTGCGCAAGCACGGATAAGGCTCAATTACCTTACTGCCAAACCTCGCAGATATGACCGCGATCTCTCGCGACGGTAGTGCCATGCGTGGTTTGAGCAGTTCTCGACAAAGTCATCGAATGCTGCTCTCTAGAGGACTTTTCGTGCAATGAAACATGGTTCCCGTCGTTCTCACGCAGCGGCAACAGCATGCTTCGCAGCTAACTTAGCTCCGGATGATTTCGCCAGGGAAGCAGCGCGCAAGTTTTCCCCCAAGTATGATGTGTTGCCTCCAAGGGTCATAGAAGCCCCCTTGGCTGCCATGCCAGCCTATGTCGGTAAGCTCCCATCTACAGCCGACGCGGAGGGAATTGCAAGCCCATTTTCAATGCCCGAGTTGCTTGCAGCAATAGACGAGGCCCGTCGGAAGATTGCGCCCGGTCCGGACTCCATTCCGTACGAGGTTTACATAACTTAAGTTCAGAGAATTCAGAGAATTCAGAGAAGCCGCCGACTGACCTCAGAAATTTCCGGCCTATATCGCTTACACCAACATTATGCAAGCTTACAGAAAAAATGCTTGAAACACGACTGTCGTGGTGGCGTGAGCACCATGTTTTATACCATCCCGCCCAAAGTTTATTTCGTACGTCCATAGGTACAGAAGATAGACTGGCTGTCATGGCGTCAGCAGTTCGGGCCCCAACTCGCAGCCACAATGTACGTACTGTACTGGCCACGGATGATGAAAAGGCGTACGATAATATCAGTTATGCTGCCATCCTAGAATCGCTTAACAGGCTGCATTTCCCCGTTAGAGTGCGCAATTTTGTTAAATCCTTCCTTGAAGGACGACACATTGCCATACGCCTCACTGGTGAGGCCGTCGGAACATTTGTCCCTCTTCGCGGTGTTCCCCAGGGATCGATGCTATCGCCAACATTATTTAATATTGCTTTTATCCCCTTTGCTTGGCACTTACATGATGCCTCTGAGATTAAGTTCTTACTGTATGCTGATGACAAAACGGTGTGTAGTACTCACAACGGCCTGATGACTCAAACAGCAGCCCTACAATCAGCCATAGATATTACGTGGACTTATGATTCTTCAATTGGTCTTCAACTTTCTTTGAGCAAAACCACGTTCGTGTCAGTCGCCAACCCCTGTGGGCGCCGTAAACTTTCTGCAACACCAAATCGTCGCCATCTATACGGAACTCCAATTCAAGAAAGCTCTACCGTAAAAATCTTGGACTTGGCAATACACGAGTCAGGAACAGGTACTGCTTGGCTTTCTCGGGCTAAAAAGCAAGCAACTCAGGCGTTGGGTTTGATTAGACGCACTGCTCCTAAAACAGGCGGAGCCCGCTCTAATGCTGCACGACAGTTGGTGCGGGCGGTTGTGCAACCGCACCTCGTTTACCAAGCCCAATTCCAGCATTTGACGAGGGCTCATTGGGATCGCCTAGAAGCTGTTCATCGAGAGGAAGTGAGGGTCATCACTTGCCTTCCCCGCATTACCCCAATCGTGGCGCTCCAAGAACATGCGCAGCTGAATACACTAGATCAGCTGGTGCAGCAACGACGCGATGCTCGTCGCCTAAAGCCAAACCTTACACACACGTGTGCACACAGGGCATATGCTTCATCGCACTCTATTATACAGCCGCCCCCGCCAGTTTTTCCTCCCTGGCGTTTTGTGCAGCTAAGCGACAACAAACCAACTCATCTACGTCGGCCATCATCTACCCGCGCGGCATTGTCCTTTCGCGACCGAATTACAGAGCAAGGCGCCAATCTGCCGCATGGCTCCATCGTTATGTACGTTGACGCAAGCATCCAGGCCTGCGAAACAACGACAGTTTACTGTCCTTTCAAGCCTGCCCTGAACCAAATGTCAAGGTTTCGCCTCTCTGAACCTCCTTCCTCCTTCTGTGCGAAGATGCTTGCGGTTCAAGAGGAACTTTGCTCTGTTTCCGCCGTTCTCATGCTATTCACGGCCCGCATTGTCATTCGCGCCAACACCCTTCACGTCTACGCCCACTACGACGAGTCAGTCGCACCTCAGAAATCTGCCAAGACATCCATCGTCCTGCGGCACGCATCCCGCAGCAAATCCGTATTGAGTGGGTCCCGTGTGACCTCCTGAGCGCACAAATCCGCGCAGATTCTGGGACCCGCCTTTCGACCGCAACCTTGTATTTGCCTCGAGTCCTCACTCTGGATGACACCGCCCTCTTTTTAACAAGAGAGGAACACCTCCTGCGCCGCACACGTGCTCTAATTCCTCCGTGTGCGGTAACCCAGTCCCGCGGCCCTACCTGCGCAGAGCGCCGAGGAGGTTGTGCTTCGGAGGATACGGGTCGGTGTTGCCCTTACTCCATATGTGACACGCAAGTGGCAGCATTTCAAAGATTTATATCACTGCCCTGGGTGTCCAGTCTGCAAGATCAGAGACTGTGCGGCGGATATCCACCACCTGTTGGGGGTTTGCCCCGCACTGAAGCCGACGGGAATTCGGCACCTGGCTGCGGTGGGTCTCTCACCGGACAATCCGGATTCCTACATTGCCTGAACATAGGGTCTATATCATCACTCACTACTTGATTTCATTAGATCAGCTCACCTTTTTAAATTTATTTAAGCATCTTCATCATCTCTCATTTCATAACCTTTATGCTTATGCTCCGAGGCAATAAGCGTCGCTTGAAAAAAAAAAGAGGGCAGAGGCACGAGACGGAGCGTTCGCGCTATGCCCGCAGCCATTGTATCATATTTCGGTCTGATATTATGTCGTCCTGCTCCTTGGCTTGCCACCTTGTATTAATATAAGCGGTAAGATTACGCTTCTAATTTACTGAAGCATAGTAATATACCTACGTTAGCAGCCCCTGAAGAAATTTAACCGAGTTACAGTTCTTTATACTCGTCTTTCCGGCAAGATTAAGTTTACTATCCCAAAATCCGTTAAGCACCCACGTACAAGGACAACGCGACTAATGCACGAACACTCCTTAGCCCCAATTTTTCCTCTCACTAACGCATTTAAATATAGTTTTTTTCTCTCGCACAGTCTCAGAATGGAAATGTTTACCGCGTAAGATTTGGTTGTTTTGGACTGATGGTGGTTCTGGACTTATGTAATGTTCCCATGAATTGTTTTCCAAAGAAGAGGTGCGAAAGATTCGACTGTTTCTCAGAAATTTGCATTCGAATCCAACAAGTATCTCTCAAATGCTTTTTTTGAGCATGGGGTACATTTTCAGTTTCTTAGCTTCTGATGCTTTTACAGCGCAAATATTACGGACATTGCTAATGATTTTGCGCTGACCATCGTTGAGGCCTTGAAGACAGTATGAATCAGCTCGAGGAGGTGTCGAAAGAAGGAGCAATGAAATACGAGGTCAGTGGCTCCGAATGCGCAGGTGCGGCCCTCGAACTGCCGTTACGGGTTTGACTTAGCCAGATACCCCAGTGTCTATAGTGCTTGCCTTCGGGGAGAGGAGAGAATATTCGTCGCATTTTGACGATCAATATCTCTATTGAGGTCCGCCGCCAATTCATAGTGTGAACATAGCAATTGCTGACTTTTTTTTTGGACTCTTGCTTCTGTTGGTACTGATATAAAGTGCCCATGGAAATAATAATAATTAATAATTGGTTTTTGGGGAAAGGAAATGGCGCAGTATCAGTCTCACATATCGTTGGACACCTGAACCGCGCCGTAAGGAAAGGGAGAAGGGAGGGAGTGAAAGAAGAAAGGAAGAAGGAGGTGGCGTAGTGGAGGGCTCCGGAATAATTTCGACCACCTGGGGATCTTTAACGTGCACTGACATCTCACAGCACACGGGCGTCTTAGCGTTTTTCCTCCATAAAAACGCAGCCGCCGCGGTCGGGCTCGAGCCCGGGAACTCCGGATCAGTAGTCGAGCGCCCTAACCACTGAGCCACCGCGGCGGGTGCCCATGGAAAAGTTACTGTTTTATTTGTTGCGTAGCGTCTCAGACGAATTGTAGAGTTTATTGGGTTATTAGCTAACCGCTTATGTTACGAAGAGGATCACGTTCTTTTGTCGAGAAATTTACGAATGAAACTTGGCCCAAAAGACAAAAGCAAAGCTCGACAAGTAGCCATAAAACATTTACAATTAGCCGAGCAAATATGGGAACTTTTGCTAGAAAAAAATATTTTCGCCTAACTGAGAAATTAGGATCGAGGTAAATATTAAGCACGGATACAGATGTAGAAAAGGGGAGAAAATGAGAAAATAAATGCCAGCGTGGAAAGCCTGTCTCTTCAGCAACCGCCGAGCATTCTCCGTCCTACTGCAGTGCTGCTCTACTAGTGATACAAGGCTTCAGCACTTCTTGTTTTGCACACACCACAGCCTCAGTGAGCCGTCACTTCCTCGAAAGCGTATTGACATATTGGTCCTTCGTTGTCCTCTCAGCATCGCTTAGAGCCCGGACGTTTTATGCGTCTATAAAACATTAACAGAAAGAAAAGAAGTTGGTGCCATGTCGCCTACTCGCTCAGGCTCGCCTGTACAAGCAACGTATCCCTTTCACCTATACACACTTGTTACCGCGTCCTTGATAGCCTGAGTCGCTTTGGGACATGAAACCCTCAGAAACCAAACCACACTTGTTACCATATATGAAAATTAAACCATATATGAATTTATCTTCGCCTGCTCCCTGCAAACAGTGCTGTTAAGCTTTGTTCATAGACCGATAGTCTTGGAAATGATTTGATACTACGTGTAAGGAAGACGACGGGCATAGGCGCGAGCCGCATGGCCATCGCCTGGTGCACGCTCCTGGCTGGACTAGCTGACCTTGGACTGCTGTTGGCCCTGCTCCCGTTAAGAAGCTTGTAGGAATAAATCCCATCTTACATTTGGTGGAGATGCTGGGTATCCATTCCAGTACCTCTCGTGCCAAACGATGAATCATAGTTGCTGTAGATCACCTCACGAGGTATGCTGAAACCGCCACGCTCTCTAATGCCACGGGACAGTGTGTGGCATCCATTCTTCTGCGCCGGTTCATCCTTCGACACGGTGCCCGTCGAGAACTCCTCAGCGACAGAGGCCGTGTCCGCCTATCTGATGTTATCAAACAACGTCATCCATCGGACATCCACCACTTACCACCCTCAGACCAACCGCCTCACTGAAAGCTTTAAGCGGACTCAGAAAGACATCTGGCTATTTGCGTCGGTTCCAACCACACGAACTGGGACCTTATTCTTCCATAAATTACGTTCGCGTACAAAACTGCTACGCAGTCTAAAACAGGAGTTTCTCCTTTTTTCCTCCTTTATGGCCGAAATTCCTCTGTACCCGCTGAGACTGTTCTCCCCTGCCACCCTGACGCATCTGAGTGCCCCACCAATTCTGAAGCCGCCTCGCACGCCGAAGATTGCCGCGAGATCTCATGACAGCTACACAGTCCTTTCAGAAAACCCGCCCCGATAGAGATAAACCTGCCCGGAATTTCTCGCCCGGCTTTGTTGTCTGGCTGTGGATAGCTGTCTGTTATCCGGGCCTCTCTGCGAAACCGCTCGCTAAATATCAAAGGTCCTATCGCATCTTGAAGCAAACATCTACACTCAATTAACTACATTCTTGAGACCCTCACGTCCACGCCCGATCTCAGATGCCGCGGCAGTGAGACTCTCCATATCCAGCGTCTGAAGAGATACTACGACTCCGCTGTCTTGTCCGCCCCTTAAGTCGCCAGGATGGCTCCTCTTCTGTGCGGGGGCCATTGTAAGGAAGACGGCGGGCCATCGCCTGGTGCATGCTCCTGGCTGGACTAGCTGACCTCGTACTGAAGGTGGCCATGCTCCCATTAAGAAGGTTCTCCGAATGAACCCAACCATACACTGGCTTATATTCATAGACAAAAAAGCAATTTTATAGAGCTAGCATAGAACCCTCATGTTAGAAGAATTTGTTACTCTATCATTCTGAGGCATCACTTGCAGATGACAAAGTTTAGGGAAGAAAATCCCGTCCATAGTCGTTTCGTTTCGTTTATGGGGTTTTACCGCCCTAAAGCGACTGAGTCTTTGAGGCACAACTTAAAGAAGGGCTGCGGAAATTACGACCACATGGGGTTGTTTAACGAGCACTGACATCGTACACTACACGGGCCTCTAGAATATCACCTCTATGGAAATGCGACCACCGCGGCCGGGATAGAACCAGCGTCTTTCGGGTCAGCAGCCGAGCGCCATAACCACTGAGTTACCTCTTTGGCCCTGCCTCCATAGTTTTAGATGAGATGAGAAGCGAGAGGGGAAGTTGGAGAGAGAGCGATGAAGAAATTGGGAGCCAACGGATGGCGGGTGTAGAACATTGGGGAGGGGACACGCCTGGCCACACGACGATTTCTGGATTGCATCGAGAGAGGGATCGGGGATGCGGCATGTCATACGGAGACTCGCCGACTCGGTCGCTTCAACAGCTCACAGACTCTCCACAGCAGCTGCTCGTTAAGGGGAACACTAAAGATAACACATAATATGCCGCATTAATCGCACTGATTTCTAAAACTCTGTAATGCGATAGTATTAGGAGAGTCATGAAGGGGCAAAATGTGCCGCTTCGATGGCGTCAGCATATGTGGGACGCGTCCAGTTGCCGACCGTGGCAGATGGCGGTCTCTTTAGGAGAATTTCCCTCTCCATTGGCAAGAGAGAGCAGCTAGAGGCAGGAATAATGATGTGTGGGAGCTACAGGCATGAATATAAATTTGCGGTAAAAAAATAAAATACCTATTATAGATGGTTAAGAAAAAGTAAATTATACGGAATCTCTGAGAAAAATACTGATGACCATGATAGACTTGGCAAAATTGAACATGCGTAAAAATTGCGAAGAGAGCCTAATTGAAACATGGAGTCCCCGATGAGAAGGACATACCCAAAATTTCAGATAAAGTGCATTTTTAAACGGCAAGTTGGTTACGAGTTGATCTTTTTGACATCTTAAGGATGCACCATCGAAACCAATATACCCACTTGTCCCGGCAAGGAAAATTCGTAATTATATGGTATTTCTTGTATAAAATGCGCCATATCGTTTTTCTAAGGCAGTGTTCACCTCTCGGTGCAAGCGCTGAACAAACTTGAGAACCAATATTTTGCACCGCATTGGAGCATTTGAGTACTGACATCAATATACGTTCGGAGCAACATCTTAAAATTTTTACCTGCTAACGTAGAATTTCCGAAAGCGCATAACCAATTGGTCTTGAATTCATTCTTAACTGTTCGGGGCAATTGCACGACGAGCGTTAAAAGCAACACTTTTCCACGCAATCAAGATTACACCATTCCCATCAACACGTTCATAACGGTACCTTTTTACATTCAGCAGCTTCGTCCCAATTAAAAGAGGCGTGCAAGAAATCTCGACTTCAGTGCGTTATTGAACGCAGAAAAAGAGGAACGCATCATAGATAGCATATTAATGTGCTTTAAAGGCTCTTTTATGTGACTTTCTTTACTAGATTACCGCAGTCAAAAAGGTGAACGATATCGCATCTGCTTCGTACCAATCCAATTGCCCAACATATCTGCGAAGATATACTAAAATTTTCAGTAACAGGGCGCAGCTGTTGGTTTTTCATCTTCGTAGATTTTTTAAGGTCCCATTTCACTACACTGAATTAACAAGGCTGTTCTTTATTTCTATCAGCAGAGGGCATTAAACAGAGCGGCTGGAGATGTCCCAAGTTCATTGAAATCTGTTCAATGTAGCGCGCGCATAACGCGGGCGGAAAGTGCGTACAGACGGCGGTTCATCGCCAGCGGCTGCTGAGAAATTCTTCCCTTTCTATTTTGTAGGTCTCGTTTTCGGCTTCATTACGAGCCGAGCATGCGATTGCATTAAAACAAATCTTCAGATTGGCTTCCTTAACAAATTCACCGATGGCAGATTTTGTAAACTATTAAAGGCTCTTTGCCTCATCCGCCGATGTGTTGTGTGCTTGAATAACACGCCACTGGGAGGTGGTAATGTCGCCACAAGCTACGACTTTGCCTGTGCTGGTCCTGTTAGGCGTGTGCACGGTGGCTTATAGATCCGGTAACAGAAAGAAGGGTCAAGTTCAGAAATCAGATCGACTTCAGAAATCAGGAATCGTCGCATTTGGTTCGGGCGCCTGATTTGCACCTTGCCGCCTACCTGTGAAGTAGCTTGAAACGAGGGCTAGCGAATCTGTTCGGTGGTCCTTGCCGCCAAACCGTTAGATGAAATGAAAAAGCTGCTGATCTACACTCATATAAGCAATCGAGACTTAAAATTAAAGTCGTCACTTTAAGGAAATCTCTCATATTTCTTTTCTGTCTCGACAAAGGCCGCACTTCGAGCGAAAACGCTGTAGACACCCACTGCACTTGTATTGGAGGAACTTTTTCCATTCGGAAACTTTATCGAAAGAAAGGGCACCGAGAGCGCAATATACTACGGAACTTTGTAGATAATAGCACCGCCTACACACTTACACTGAAAACACACTAACCCTAGTGGTCCTCAGAAGGCAACATCACAGTTATTTAAAACGCGCCTAGTCATTCAGAAGCAGAAACTTCACACCTGCTTTTCTTCTCATCCATACACTTTTTTTCGGAACGCGCAATTTTCAACTAAAATTTCTCTTGCGGTTCATATGGTCGCATGCGATTGGAATGTGGTATTTCTGTCTCGACCTATGAAAATAAGGCATATAAGGAGGTAATCTGGCCTCCAATTCTAAAAGTTTATATTTCATCCCGTGAAGGGTGTGGTGTATTATTTTACAAGCATACGTCGTAAAATATCCCAATGAAAGATGGAAACACTCTGCAGAGTATATGTACAATCGAGGACACGTCTCTGGAACACGTGTTCTTCATACGAAGCCTATAGCTCTCCTATTAGCCTGCAGCTGGCGACTACACCCTTGGTGGTTAAGCTCAGTGTGGTCTAAGAGCAGAGCTGTGAGCTTCTTTTGAGAAACACATGATGCAGAAACTTTTGTCCCCGGCTGTACATGATCTGGCAGGACTGGCTTTGTCTTCTAAGAGCGTTATCACGTTTCTCAATTTCTTGGGGTCTTGCACCACCTCCCCTCGGCGCAAAATTTCCGAAGTCCGAGGAATTCAAGATTGTGGCCCTCATATTAAATAGATACAGCATACCAATTGTTGATTGATTTGTAACATCATTAGTATGTCGAATCAGTGATTGATTGGTGAGGACACTGAATTTGTGACGTCAAAATTAACTAGTCACGTCACTAGGTTTATTCGCATATATCTCAGTAAAAAATGAGGTCATCATAGAACGAAAGAGGTAATTCGAATCCTCTTGATATGTAGAACATGTGGATACCAATATTAACTGTTGAATTTAATACTTATTTACTGTTAATCCTAAATTTAATTCCTTATAATAATTTTACCGACGACATCATCATCTAATGCCAAGGATCAAAAATGGGCTGGATGAGTAGAACGTGTTAGACACCAATATCGACTAATTAAGATAATAATTTGTTATGATTATGCCTAACATGGCGGTCGTGAACTCCGCACTCGGCAGCTCACTATTTCCTGCCTTCTGGCGATCGGGCACTTGCCGGCTTAGTGTACGGAAAAATGTCCCCCAAAGAGTCGAAAACCTTTTTCGCCGCAATTCCGTCAAAAATACCCTACCTCAGGGTTGCAGGCGCCTGCTCGCCGTGAGGCATGGAAAATTAGCCTATTCACGCAGTAACACATTGCATGAACGACATATTGCAAACCAAACAACTAGCTCTCTTTACTTCAACGTCTATTTTTTATTGCATTTGTACTGTATATTTTTGGACTTGCTGCTTCGCCAGGGCTCCACTTTGCGGATATCTCCTGAAATCCAACTAGCTAGTGATTCACAGATCACAGCCGTATTGGTAGGTGAGCACCTGAGTAAACCTTGAAGAAATACGAAAAACAACTGTCCCCGCCAGAACCTTCGTTTCCAGTAATTTCTTAGCGTAAGTGATATGCAAGGTTTGCCGTTTGTCAGCGGTGCCACCGGAGCCCTGTTACGTAGTTCACTGTATAAATATGATATGTAGCTTGACTGAAGTGTACGACAAGCACTCACAATGTAGTTACACTAGCTTATGAAACGGTCAAAGTACTGGAATTGACAATTTGGGGGAAGTCTTAATCTTGTACCAAGGCTTCGTTTCGATCTGTTATGAGAAGATTTTTTCAGACTTTAAAACAGACACAAAAAAGGCAAAATATCCCGTTGAAAGGAATAGAGAAATTACCTTTAGCGTTAAAGCTCTAATTTTTTTCTCTAAGCAGAGCTCGATCTAAGGCAGTGTAACCTCAAACTAGTGTACAGAAGTGCACGCGTCCGCCTGATGCCGCTATTGAGAACCTTTGCCAAAGTTGACCCGTTTCATTTCTGCAGCTTAGAAGATCTCTTTAAATTTTCTGGAAGCTAATGAACTAATTCGCTAAAGAAGCAGTTCAGAGGTGAGCATGTATTCCTACCGAGTTATGGAACCAGAGAAAGTACGACCGCAATCACTCGCCTTTCCTGTAGAAGGAGATCACGTTTGGTACTAGTAACTGTACTGGGAGACATTTTTCTCTTTTGGCAATTCAGCGAACTGAGCTTCAAGATTGAGTAGTGTAGCCCCGGTTGACCTTTTTCTACTGAGTCGCTGGCTGTAAAGGCCTGCGTGCCAAAACATTGTACATTTCATCGAGGGATGGCCTGCTCGTGGATAGTAGATAGTCTAACACTATTCTCAATTTCCTCCTCCTGAACTCCCTCACTATAATACTTTGCACGATTCACCGTTGTGGCCTGTTAAGCAACAACCACACGTTATTTGCTGCCTGACTTGACTGTCAAGCTCTTCCAAGAAGCTGTTTTCATTTGTCAATAATTTTGTTCACAATGTCTACCTTGGCCCAAGACCGTTTTGAGTTTAAAGAATTTTTCAATTTGCAGACGCAGTTTTCTATCAGATGCATATAGCCTCGAAAGAGGTAAACGAAGGACTCTTGATACAAGCTCCAAACCTGATATAAGGCATGAAGCGACCTCTCATGCAGGAGTTTGGCACATCAGTTTTTTTGCTTCATGTTTCGCATAAGAATTTCAACCTTCTATTCTACACGAGCAAAATAAACCTGCGATGGCATTTCTCGTGTTCTGGCGTTGACATCAGGCACATACACTTAAAATTCTAAGTAACCACTGGTTACAGTAAGCAATTAGAATATAAATATACGAGCGCAGACTCCAGCCGTTGTTAATGCTTAGTGCGCTGATCAATTCTGGACAGAATGTTTTGTTAAAAAGAACGAACTGCTTGTACGACTGTCTTGAACAATGACTCTACCAGTGACGGAAAGGCTCACAGCAAATTTTCACACAATAAAGAGCATTGACCCCTTTTTGCACATACATGGGTCGGCACAAATGCCTTACGCAGACCTCAATGCACGTGGAAGCAATTTTAGCTGTCATGTCAACATCACAGATGGTCACATATATATGACAGAGAAGTGCATATTGCAATTCGAGTCGAGTGCTCAGTCGCCTTATGAACATACGTACGCCGTCATAGGTCTCTGTCGAAAGCTAAACTTTAGAAAAATTTTTAGAGAAATATTTGCACGCCCTCCTGTCAGAACAGGTTAATTAAAAAATGAGAGATTGCAACCTCGCATAGGTTGAGTTTCAGTTTTTGTTTAATGTAAAAAGGAACCCGCGCCAAAAGGCATAGAAACAGCTTGAAATGGAGGCTGCTACCCAAGAAACGCAGTAATTAGGAATCAAATGCAACAGAACGTTTGCGCATAGATCTGTACATAGACACTTTGAAACGGAATGAAATGTAACATTTTATGACCAAACCGGCACAACTTCTAAGATATAACCACAGTGAAAACTGGAATATATTTTGTTGCCTGAGGAGGACGAGGAGGAGGAAAGGCAGAGAGGTTAACCAGAAGAATAGTCGGATTGCTCGCCTGCACGCGGGGAAAGGGGTGAGAGGAGAAAAAGATGAAGAAGAAAAATCAGTTCCAGGAAATTAAAGTCAATACGCAGTCACAGCGTTCAGTAAAGTTACAGCCTATCGTGCAGGCCAGAAGTCCTCAAAAGGCGGATCAGTGCCTTGGAGGCCTTCACCGCCGACGACCGCCGCGGCCAGTGGCCGAGAATCTTCGTTTCCGTCAGTGGGCGCAGGTATAGATGCTACAGTGCACGGCAGAGGGACTCTCTTTCGGCGCTGTAGGCAAAGCATTCACAAACAATGAGGGCTATAGCCTCATCATACCCGCAGATGGCACATGCAGGGCAGTGAGCCCTGCATGCGAGCCCTATTAATGGCTGTCAGCTATCAGCCAATATTAAGAAGGAGTAGTTCTTGTCAGAACTATTCTTAATAGGGCTGCCAGCCCTATTAAGAAGAAGTAGTGCTTAGTGAATGTTATACCAAGCCACAGACGACACAACAAAGTTGCTTCGCGTCGTGGCAAGCCAGATTCGAAGCCGATGCTTCAGATCTTACTAATATACTTATAACGTGGTCTTGAAGAGAGAAAATACTACGTTGTGAACTGATTTACCAAATTCAGCAACCTATAGTATAGAGAGGGTGTTTTCTAAGCGGTCAAGGCACATGAGTGAGCTAAATTTTACCAGATCGTGGAAGTCGAAATATAATCTGCTGCTGTACCTTCAAGAGAGATTGCATCTTTATTGGTTTAAAGCAAGGTTAGAGTAGCGTACACACCTCGTCATAAAATAAATCACAGAAAGATTAGCATATATTACTACACCATGTGATTAGACTAAGGTAACGTTTGTTTCACATCAAAGTTTTGCTTTCGTATTAGGTGAGTTCAGACAGTTTTTTGGGAGGAGCAGACCTCCACAGAGCGCAGGAATAGAGTACGAAAATTATTTTAGAGGAACATTTGCTTTTGACTGCTGATTTATGCACCATTTGTGAAAAACTTAGCAGAAGATGGCGCTTTAAATTTAAGCCACGCTGCGCTATTTGTTCCAAATTCAGCTTTTTATGGCGACTATCACGGCAGGCTTACCCTTTCAAGCTCGACAGTGGGTTCCTTTGGAAAAAAGACAATACTAATTTCCGATTAGTGGTTTCGTCAGGATGTACTGAAAATTTTCTTTATTCAAATATTTCACTATACCGAACGAAACAAACTGCTGAGTGCCAAATTGAACTCTTCTTTAATGAGAGTAGTAAAATGGCATGCTTTGTAGGCATATACAGGGTGTTTCACCCAAGACTTCAACAATTTTTAAAAATTGGCATCTTTATTTACAATAGCGCTTTTTTCGCAAAATACTTTCAGTGCTATAGCACATTAGAAAACAGCGCATACGTGCATTCGGCACGTCTACCAGCGTGTAGCCCGCCATAAGTTGTATCCATGTCAGTGTTTACAATTTCAAATACCTAGAAACCCTCCCCGCTGCGGCCGAACGAATTTTCGCTACGCCTCACCAAATTCTGCGGTTTTGCGTCCTTTCTGGCGTTCTGGTCCCTCCTGGCTCCGTGACATCTGGTGCAGGTGCTGGCTAACGCACCGGATGCCCCGGACTCCACTATCAATCCGATACTCGAGCCCGCCGAAGTCTCCTACTGTAGATATTACGCCTGCCCACCAGGGCAGCCGGAGGCTGTGAGGTCTTCAGCTGGACTTCGGGAGTCTCCAACCGATCAAACCGCGAGGGTACAACAGCTGCTCTAGCGTCGCCTTCACCTATCCCGCAACCGCCTTTAGCATGCAGGCTGCAAACACTTCGCCGGTATTCGTGCTGCAGCAGCCGCGATAGGTACCGACCCTCCAAGGCTTCCGAGGCGAAACTGGAGTTATGGCTAGAGAACTTTGATCGCGGCGTGCAAAACAGGTGCGGTGACGATTTGAAGAACCATCATGTGTTTTTTATAGGCTGCACGGTGCAGCTCGTAGCTGGTTGGAAAAAGACCAGACAACATTACCCACACGGAGTTCCTTCAAAAACCAGTTCCTGCCACCTTTCGCTCCCTAGGTACGGAAGGAACGCGTCGAGCTTCCCCTGAAAACTCGAGCTCAGCTCAAAAAGGAATGTGTCCTCGTTTACATCAATCAATCAATCAATCAATCAATCAATCAATCAATCAATCAATCAATCAATCAATCAATCAATCAATCGTATGACTGATCGATAAATCATTCGATCGATCGATCAACCAACCAACCAATCAATGAATCGATCAATCAATTAGCCATTTATTTTCTCTGGAAAAGAGAAGCAGACAAAATTAAATGGTCGCAAGCTTGCCAGAGGTACAGGGCCATTTTTTCAACTTGGCAGTACAGCAGACAAACGGCAAGATATCACTGTTTGACAAAAACAAAGTGGAGAAAACAGAAAACAGGAACTAAAAAAAAGTTAATAACGTCCTTTGAATGGTCGGAAGGGTCTAACATTTTCATCCAGGAGCTGCCTGCTCGTGGGTAGTACATAGTCTAACACTATCCTCAACTTCCTTCTCCTGAACTCCCTTAGTGTAATACTTTGTACAAATCACCATTGTGTCTTGTTAAACAAGAACCAAAAGGTTATTTCCTGCCTGACTTGAGTGTCAATGTCTTCAAAGAAGCAGTTTCCATTTGTCCATACTTTTTTCCACAATGTTTACGTTAGCCCATGACCGTTGTGTGTTTCACCAATAGTCCAATTTGCAGAACGCAGTTTTCTCTCAGATGTATTTAACCTCGAAAGAGGTAAACGAAGGAGTCTTGATACTAGCTCCAATACTGAAATATGACATGAAGCGACCTCGCATGCAGTGCTTTGGCACATCAGTTTCTTTTTGCTTTAAGTTTGGCATAAGAATTCCAAACATCTATTTTACACGAGCAAAATAAACCTGCGTTGACATTTCTTGTGTTCTGGCGTTGGCATCAGACATACACTCCAAATTTTAAGTAAACACTGGTTACTGTAATCATTTAGAATAGAAATATACAAGCGCTGACTCCAGCCATTGTTAATGCTTAGTGGGCTGATCATTTATGGACAGTTTTTTTTGTTAAAAATAAAAAACAGCTTGCCCGACTGTCTTGAACAATGACTCTGCGAGTCACAGAAAAGCTCACAGAAAATTTTCACACAATAAAAATTATCGACCAATTTTTGCACATACTTGGTTTGGCACAAATGCCTTACACAGAGATCCATGCGCGTAGAAGCAATTTTAGCTGTCATGCCAAGATCACAGATGGTCACATATATGACAGAGAAGTGCAGATTGCAATTCGAGCCGAGCGCTCAGTCGCCTTATGAACATTCGTACTTCGTCATAGCTCTCTGTCGAAAACGAAACTTTAGAAAATTTTTAGACAAATATTTTCACGCCCTTCTGTCAGAACCGGTTCCTTAAAGAATGAAAGATTGCAGCCTCGTATAGGATGAGTTTCAGTTTTTGTTTAATGTGAAAAAGGAACTTGCGCCAAAAGCCATAGTAACAGCTTGGAAGGGAAGCGGCTACCGAAGAAAAGCCGTAAATGTTGAATCAAATGCAACGGAACGTTTGCGCATAGTTCTGTACATAAAAACTTAAAAAAAGAATGAAATGTAACATTTTATGACCACAGCGGCTCCACTTCTAAGATATAGCAACATTCAAAAGTGGAATATGTTTTGTTGCCAGAGGAGGAGGAGGAGGAGGAAATCATGGAGGCTAACCATAAGAATAGCCGGTTTCCTACCCTGAACGGGAGGAAAGGGGTGAGAGGAGAAAAAGATGAAGTAGAAAAGACAGTTGCAGGAAATTAAAGTCACTATGCAAAGTCACAGCGTTCAGTGAAGTAACAGCCTATCGTGCAGGCCAGAAGTCCTGAAAAAGCGGAGCAGTATCTTGAGGCCTTCACCGCCGACGATTGCCGCGGCCACTGGTCGAGAATCTTCGTTTTCTTCAGAGGGCGCAGGTGTAGATGCTCCAGTGCACGGCAGAGGGACTGTCTTTCGGCACTCATCATACCTGCAGATGGCACATGCAGGGCTGTGAGCCCTGCATGTGAGCCTTATTAAGTGCTGTAAGCTGTCAGCCCTATTCGTAATAGGGCTGTAAGCCCTATTAAGAAGGAGTAGTGATTGGTGAATGCTATACAAAGCCACAGGCGACACATGTTGCTTCACGTCGTGGCAGGCGGGATGGAAGGCGAAGCTTCAGATCTTTCTAATGTACTTATTACGTGGTCTCGAAGAGTGAAAAAAATACATCGTGAACTTATTTCAAAAATTCAGCAACCTATAATATAGAGAGGGTCTTTTGGAAGCGGCCAGTGCAAATGAGTGCACTAATTTTCACCAGATCGCGGGATTCGAGCTAATATGTGTTGCTGTATCCTCAAGAGAGATTATGACATTTTTAGGGGTTTTAAGCAAGGTTATAGTAATGTACACACCTAGCTATCAAATAAATCATGAAAATTAGCATATTTTACTGAACTGGTGTGATAAGACCAAGATAATGTTTGTTTCACATTCAACTGCCGCTTTCGTATTAGGTGAAGTTCAGCCAGGTTTTTGAGAGCCGCAGACCTCCACAGAGCGCAGGAATAGAGTACAATGAGATATACCAATAAAATTTAGAGGAACAATTGTGTTTGTCTGACGATTTATGCAAGATTTGATAAACACTTAAGAGATCATGGCGCTTTAGATTTAAGGTAGGCTGCTCTATTTATTATAAATGCCGCTTTTTTAAAACGGCTATCACGGTAGGTTTACCCATTCAAGCGGGACAGTGGGTTCTTTTTGCATGTAGACAGTACCAAATTTCGATTGGTGCTTTCTTCAGGATGTACTAAAAATTGTTTTATTTATTCAAATATTTCACTAAGCCAAACGAAACAAACTGCTGAGTGCCAAATTGGACTCTTCTTTAATCAGAGGTTAGTAAAATGACATACTTTGTAGACATATACAGGCTGTTTCACATAAGATTTTACACAATTTTTAAAAATAGGCATTTTTATTTACAACAGCGCTTTTTTCGCATATAACTTTCAGTGCTATAGCAATAAGAAAACAGCGCCTAGGTGCATTCGGCACGTCTACCAGCGTGTAGCCCTCCATAAGTTATACACAGATCTAATACACAGTAACCTTCCCCGCTGCGGCCGAACGAACTTTCACTACGTCGCGCTAAAATACATTTTCTTTCGAGAGACTTGCACGCAAAAAGGAGCCTCTAAAGTGAACGTAACTTCTCGAAATATGCAAAGTTTCTTAGGCCACCGCAACAAGGTGACCGCGTTTTCAAAATTCCAACACCTTTACACGGATATTACTACTGGTAGAATACATGCCTCTCAATGATAAAGAATATAACGCTAATAATTAAAAGTTAAGAATTCAATGCTGGCACGGTGCATTCTTCGTCTTCGCGCTCTACTTGAGCGCGTCTCTTCGAGGCGAGGAAGCTGTGTAAACCGTTGAGCAGCTGATGTACTGCCGTTCGCCTCACCAAATTCTGTGGTTTTGCGTCCTTTCTGGTGTTCTGGTCCCTCCTGGCTCCGTGACATCTGGTGCAGGTGCTGGCTTACGCACCGGATGCCCCGGACTCTACCATCAATCCGATACTCGAGCCCGCCGAAGTCTCCTACCGTAGATATTACGCCTGCCCACCAGGGCAGCCGGAGGCTGTGAGGTCTTCAGCTGGACTTCGGGAGTCTCCAACCGATCAAACCGCGAGGGTGCAACCAGCTGCTCTAGCGTCGCCTTCACCTATCCCGCAACCGCCATTAGCATGCAGGCTGCAAACAGTTCGCCGGCATTCGTGCTGCAGCAGCCGCGGTAGGCACCGAGCTTCCATGGCTTCCGAGGCGAAATTCAGGAGGAATGGCTGCAGAACTTTGAGCGCGGAGTGCAAAATAACAGGTGCGCTGACGATTCGAAGCTCCAAGATGTGTTTGTTTTGTAAGCTGGACTGTGCAGCTCGTACCTGATTGCAAAAGGACGAAACAACATTGACCACACGGAGTTCCTTCAAAAACCACTTCCTGCCACTTTTATCCCCGTGCTACGGAAGGGACGAGCCGAGCTGCTCCTACAAACTTGAGTTCAGCTCCAAAACGAATGTATCCTCGTGCACATCAATCAATCAATCAATCAATCAATCAATCAATCAATCAATCAATCGGTCGATCAATCGATCGATCGATCGATTTATCAATCGATCCATCAATCAACCGACCAAGCGATGAATTGATCAATCAATCAGCGTTTTATTTTCTCTGAAAAAGAAAAGCAGACAAAAGTAATAGGTCGCAAGCTTGCCAGAGGTTCAGCCCCACTTTTTCAACTTGGGAGTACAGGAGACAAACGGCAAGATATCACTTTTTGACAAAAAAGGAAGTAGAAAAGAACGGAAACAAAAATTATTAAATAACATCCTCTGAATGCTCGGTAGGGTCAAACAATTTCATCCAGTGATTGCCCGCTCTTGGGTAGTAGATAGTCTAACACTTCCCTCAACTTCCTCCTCCTGAACTCCCATAGTATAATACTCTGTACGATTCGCCATTGTGTCCTGTTAAGCAAGAACCACACGTTACTTCCTGCCTGACTTGACTGTCAAGGTCTTCCAAGAAGCTGTTTCCATTTGTCCATACTTTTGCCCACAACGACTAACTTGGCCCTTGATCGTGGTGTTTAACCAATATTGCAATTTGCAGAACGCAGTTTTTATCAGATGTATTTAGCTTCGAAAGAGGTAAAAGAAGGACTCTTGATACAAGCTCGAAACTTGATATAAGCCATGAAGCGACCTCTATTCATGGTTTAGAACAGCAGTCTTTTTTTTGCTTCAAGTTTGGCGTAAGAATTCCAAACTTCTACACGAGCGAAAAAAACCCGCGATGAGATTTCTTGCGTTCTGGCGTTTGCATCATCCACATACACTCCAATTTTTATACAACCTCTGGTTACAGTAATCATTTAGCATATAACTATAGAAGCCCTGACTCCAGCATTTGTTAATGCTTAGTGCGCTGATCAAATCTGGACTCCTTTTCTGTTAAGCATACCGAACAACTTGCCAAACTATTTTGAACAATGAATTGGGCAGTTGCAGGAAAGCTCACAGCAAATTTTCACAAAATAAAAGGCATCGACCCTTTCTTTGCACATACTTGGTTCAGCACAAGTACCTTACTCAGACCTTCATGCTGGTGGAAACAATACTAGCTGTCATGCCGAGATCACAGATGGTCACATATATGAAAGAGAAGTGCGGATTGCAATCCGAGCCTAGTGCTCAGTCGCCTTAGGAACATACGCACCACGTCATAGCTCTCTGTCGAAAACTAAACTATAGAAAAATTTTTAGACAAATATTTTCACGCCCTCCTGTAAAAACAGGTTCTTTAAAAAATAGAAGTTTACAGCCTCGTATAGGTTAGTTTCAGTTTTGCTCATTGTAAAAAAGGAAACCGCACCAACAGCCACAGAAACAGCTTGAAATGGATGCTGCTACCCAAGAAACGCAGTAAAAAAAGACTAAATTGCAACAGAACGTTTGCGCATAGATCTGTAGATAGAAACTTAGAAACAGATTGAAATTTAACATTTTATGGCCACACCTTCGTCATTTTTAAGATATAGCAACATTCAAAAGTGGAATATATTTTCTTCGCGGAGAAAGATGAGTAGTATGAGGACGAAAGCCAGGGAGGTTAACCACAATAGCCGGTTTGCTACCCTGCACGGGAGGAAAGAGGCGAGAGGAGAAAAAGATGAAGGAGAAACCACAGTTCCAGGAAATTAAAGTCACTATATAAAATCACAGCGTTAAGTGAAGTTAATGCCTATCGTGCAGGCTAGAAGTCCTCAAAAAGCGAGCAGTACCTTGAAAGCCTTAACCGCCGATGACTGCCGCGGCCAGTGGCCGAGAATCTTCGTTTCTGTCAGTGGGCGCAGGTCTAGATGCTCCAGTCGACGGCAGACTGTCTTTCGGCGCTGTAGGCAGGACATTCACAAAGAATTTGGGATATAGTCTCATCATACTCGCAGATGGCACATGCAGGGCTGTCAGTCCTGAAAGTACCATCTACAGGTATGATGTCAGCCCTGCATGTCAGCGCTATTAAGAAGGAGTAGTGATTGGCGAATGCTATACAAAGCCACAGGCGACACACCAAAATTGCTTCACGTCGTGGCAGGCCGGATGGAAGCCGAAGCTTCAGATCTTACTAATATATTATAACTTGGTCTAAAAGTGAAAATACTACATCGTGAACTTATTTATCAAATTAAGCAACCTATAATGTAGAGAGGGTGTTTTATAAGCAGCCAGGGCACCTGAGTGCGCTACTTTTTACCAGATCGTAGGTGTCAAACTAAAATTCGTTGCTGTACATTCAAGAGAGATTACGACATTTTTAGTGGTTTTGAGCATGGTTATAAAGTAATGTACACACCTAGTTATCAAATAAATCACGGAAAGGTTAGCATATTTTACTGCACTGGTGCGTGTATAATAAGGTAGCGTTTGTTGACATCAAACTGCCGCTTTAGTATTAGGTGAAGTTCAGACACGTTTTTGAGAGCAGCAGACGTCCACAGGGCTCGGGAATAGAGTGCAATAAAATATATCAATTATGTTCAGAGGAACATTTGAGTTTGACTGCCGATTTATGCACAATTTGTGAAAAACTGTACAGGCGATGGCGTCTTAAATTTAAGGTACACTTCAGTATTTATTCTAAATACAGCTTTTTTGAAAACTGCTATCACGGCAGGTTTACCCATTCAAACAGGATAGTGGGTTCTTTTTGCATATAGACAGTACTAATTTTCGATTGGTGCTTTCGTCAGGATGTATTGAAAAATGTTTTATTTATTCAAATATTTCACATAACAGAACAAAAAAAACTGCTGCGTGCCAAATTGGACTCTTCTTTATTCAGAGATTAGTAAAATGACATACTTTGTTGATATATACAGGGTGTTTTACCTAAGATTTTACACAATTTTTAAAATTAGAAATTTTCATTTACAACAACGCTTTTTTCCCATAATACTGTCTGTGCTACAGCACATAAAAAACAGCGTCTACGACCATTCGGCACGTCTACCAGCGTGTAGCCCGCCATAAGGTATAGCCACATCAGTGTTTTGAATTTCTAATACACGTTAACCCTCCCTGCTGCTGCCGAACAAATTTGCGCTACGTCGCGCTAAGATAAATGTTCTCTCGAGAGACTTGCACGCAAAAAGCAACCTCTAAAGTGCACGTAACTTCTCCAAATAGGAAAAATTTCTTAGGCCACCGCGCCAAGATGACCGCGTTTTCAAGTTTCTTAAACCTTATATGGGTATTAGTATTCGTAGATTACATGCCTCTTAATGATTACAGAACCTAACGCTAATTTTTAAAAGTTAGGAATTCAGTACTGGCACGGAGTATTCTTAGTCTTCCCGCTCTGCTTGAGCGCGTCTCCTCGAGGCGAGGAAGCTGTGTGAACAGTTAGCAGCTGACGTACTGCCGTTCGCCTCACCAAATTCTGTGGTTCTTCGTCCTTTCTGGTGTTCTGGTCCATCTTCACTCCGTAACATCTGATGCAGGTGCTGGGTAGCGCACCGGATGCGCCGGACCCCGCCATCAAGGCGCGACTCGAGCACGCCGATGTTTCCTACCGTCAATATTACGCCTTCCCACCAGGGTAGCCGAAGGCTGTGAGGTCCTGAGCCAGAGTTCGGGAATCTCGAATCCGATCAAACCGCGAGGGAACAACCAGCTGTTCTAACATCTCCTTCACCTATCTCCGCAACACTTTAGCGTGCAGGCTACTAACACTTCGCCGGCATTCGTGTTGCAGCAGCCGCGGTAGGAACCGAGCTTCCATGGCTTCCGAGGCGAAACTCCGGAGGAATGGCTGCAGAATATTGAGCGCGGAGTGCAAAACAACAGGTGCGCTGACGATTCGAAACTAAAACACGTTTTTTTTTGTAAGCTGGACGGTGCAGCTCGTACCTGGTTGGAAAAGGACGAGACATCATTGACCACACGGAGTTCCCTCAAAAACCAGTTCCTGCCAACTTTAACCCTGTTCTACGCAAGGGACGAGCCGAGCTGCTCCTACAAACTCGAGTTTAGGTCGAAAACGAATGTGTCCTCGTGTACATCAATCAATCAATCAATCAATCAATCAATCAATCAATCGATCGATCAACTAACCATCCAATCAATGAATCGATCAATCAATCAGTGTTTTATTTTTCTCTGAAAAAGGGAAGCAGACAAAACTAAAAGGTCACAAGCTTGCCAGAGGTCCAGCCCCATTTCTTCAACTTGACAGTACAACAGACAAGCTGCAAGATATCACTTTTCGACAAAAAAGAATGCATAAAAAACAGAAAACAGAAACAAAAATTAGTTTAATAACGTCATTTGAAAGTTCAGAAGGGTCGAAAAATTCTTGTTTTAACTTATTTAATAATACTCTTAGAGTGTAAGAGATAGACTGTTGCATGTAATATGTTCTAGGCGTCGGCACTAATCAAAATTTTTCATGTGTATTTTTGGAATATGGGAGTTTTTTTTTACAAGTTCTGCCAAATAACCAATGTAACTTTCATCACTCCGTGCAGAACATTTGTAGCTTATTAAAAGCCAGTAAATATATAAAGCAAAGGGTGGCAAGATTTGATATTTGAAACGGGGGTCAGGTAAAATACACCAGCAATGTACCTTACTTCAATTTTTTGAAGGAGTTTCAACTTTGACAAATTAGGGGCTCCTTTTGGGCCCAAACGATACACCAGTATTGTGACATAGAAGTACTGAGTTATAAAGTAGCAGCCAGACTTTGACAGGAAGAGTACCACCTTGGTGCGACGTAACATCGACAGCTGAAGATATCTTTGGCCACATACAATGAACATAATTGTTGCGTAAAGTCGTTTCTATATCTGATACCAATCATTTTAATAGAATCTACTATTTCTACAGGATCAGAGCTTAAAGGTACATTCATGGGTCTAGATGATACTTTCTCTTTTGGATAGCATAATACGATTTTTGTCGTTTTAGGATATATCTTCAAACAATTTGCTTCCTCCCATGAATTCAATGCATCTAGTGTTCTGGCTGCTTTTTCTTCGACGTTGCCTTCTGATTTCCCTGGTATAAACACTGAAGTTTCATGAGCATAGGACACAAATATGCAATCAGTTACACAATGAACAATATTGTTCATTTATATTATATATAAAAGCAGCCCCAACGTACAATTTGTGGAGCTGCTGCACTAATATTTTGTAGTAAAGACGTTTAATTTTAAAATCTACATATTTTTCCTGTGTAAGTGGGAAGATTTCATAAGCTATAGAACTTTTCCGCGCCCATCATAGTTTACCAATTTATGTGATAGAATTCAATGGTTTATTAAATTAAGTATTGTAGTAGAATCAATGTATATACCCGCAGCTATCTCCTTATTTCGAAACATGTCAGTTATTAACGCGACAGCGTGAAGGAGCTCGTGTCGCAGAAAAGCCGGTGTCGTCGCCGTCTGCCATGAGCGAAAAATCTCTCATCCTCCTCCTCGCAATGTGCGCCTCTGCCACAACAGATAGCGCGCGACGGCAGCGCAAGGAAAGGAAGGAACACCTGTCACATATTTCGGTGGGCATCCCGGACAGCACCGCAAGGGAAGGAAAATGAAAGGAAATTGGTTTTATTGAAATGAAGTGAGGCTTGTCTCACATATCTGTGGGTACACCCGAACATGCCATAACGGAAGGAAAATAAAATGAAAATTGATTTTGAGGAAAGGAAGTGCCGCGTGTGGCATATCTGTCGTTCTGGCGCAGTGGGGCGGTGCGGGCACACAGGAATCACGCGGTGGGCGGCGAACAACGTAGCGCACATCCAAAGCGCGTTTTCACTCCCTCCTTTATCCCTTCCCTTACGGCGCGGTTCAGGTGTCCAACGATATATGAGACAGATACTGCGCCATTTCCTTCCCGAAAAAACCAATTATATTATATAACTACGGATGATCTTAGCCAAAAGGCTGAGAAGCGATATTATATAAGCTTGCGGCTTGCTCCCCTTTCGTTTGGCGCGGAAGCTATGCTGGAGTTCATGGGATCGCGTTTGTCGAGAACGATGTGCCAATGAACTTCGACTGAAACTTGAGTCCCGCGCGTTTCGGCAAGGCGCCTGGCAGCGCTTCTACGTGGTTTGCCTCCCCGCGCGTTCATTTCACGGCACGTAGCACAGCGATTTTTCTAACGGGCAAGGCGTCGCGCCGAACAGGCAACGGCGTTCCGTAGACTCTGGCAGTGCTGACACACGCTGTCGCAGTTCCACTTTTAAAGGCAAAGATTAAGCGCCCTCCCATTTTAAAGCGAAAGCTTTACTGTTAGCGAGCTTGCGATTTCGGCGTGGCGGTGCTCCGAGGAGGCCCATGACGTCACAACGCGCGCCTCGCCGCATATATTTCCCTCTCTCTATCTCACTCACTAGTCACTACTGCGCATGCGCCACTAATAGATATGTGGGACACCACCGTAGATACGTGCGCCACCGAGATATGTGGGACGGTTACTGTGCCGTGTCCTTTCCTCAAAAACAAAACAAAACAAGTGGCCGACGGCGTTTATAGAGTTAATGGCGTTGACAACTTTGCAAAGGCCGTTCATCTTCACGAAAGGAAAGGCGCACAACCGGCTCCGTTGACCAGTGGAGACCTCAGTCTGGCTTTAATGTACGTGGCGTTGGTGTCCAACTGCAAAAGCCAGCTTTGATCACGTTCCGCACACTAGATAGGCAACGCGCCCTCCCTGCCATCCAGGGAGGTGGCATGCAGTTTATGGTTGATGGCGAGAGATTGATCACCAAATGAATGCCGCGGCCTAGCTATTGCTGAAGTGCCGCATGTAAGCCACAACGCTGTCCTCGTTAATGCATTGAGGTCACATCTCTCTCTCACCATCGCCACATGTATCAAAGCACCAATGAGGCCTCCGCATATCCAGGGAGCCAGTTAAGCGCCCTTCCTTTGCTCAAAGCCATCGCCGTCTAGAACATTGTCAGCATTATTGAACACATTGAACAACGACATCGTTCGCTTTGTGTATCTTTGATTAGCTAAGCTTATCTACAATAATTTTTCTTTTTGGGAAGTATTGCTGTTCCAGCGGATGGGTTCCTTCGAGAATCGTATTGGAATTCTAGGACCAGGTTGACGTTTTTAAAAGAACTTTACCCTATCATGCATTATTTTCTGTGTACTTTTTCCAAAATACCGGTAATATAGAAACAGAACTGCAGTTACTGACCGAATGTTTGGCCCCACCTTTAAACCAGGCATCACTCGAGCAATTTATAACGTCATCAGAAAGTCAGCCGTAGATGATAGCAGATCGTAAATATGGTGTATATCCGGGCATATAAAGTGCAGAACACGTTTAATGGTGAAGAGGTCCAGCAAGCGCTCCCCCGCCATCCGAAGATCTCCAACCAAAACCGCCACAGGCAATTACATACGCCGCAGCCATTCCTCGAGGCGGCCCACCGCCAAGACACCACCCGGAGGCCCTTGCCTAAACCTGTCTAGTATGCTTTGCTCTACCTCCTCCAGTGCTCCCACGCAAAAGCGACATCTCGCGCACTCCCGATCGTCGGCCTCTGGCGTGTGCCACAACTGCCTTACCGACGCGTGCATCTGCAGGTATTTAGTGCCGACGTGCCACGACTGCAGCGTGGTCAGTGGCCCTCAGAGATTGACGATTACCTGGCCACTGTGTCTAGCGCGCCATATCAGTTTCCCGAGTCTCCCACCCCCCGCCCCCGTTCCTCCCACCCCCGACATTTCTTCTCTCAGCGACGTCCATATGCTTACCTGACGCGGGGACGGTCGCCTAGTTCCCGTCGGGAAAAGTAGAAACGCCAACCTTTAAGGAGAAGGTGGCTCGTCAGCGAAATGTTGAATATGCCCTACCACTCCACCCCTTCCCGCCACACGGTTCCACAACATCCGGACACTCGCGACCGTGACACACCGCCTCATCACCGCAACCACCTAATCCCGCACCGCAGTCGTAACCGCACTCCGCCAAGTTCCTGCCACGAACAGCTGTAAACGCCGATCTGAACATTCCCATCGACGGAACCGACGTGCGCCGGCGTAGCAACGGTTGCGGAAACCGGTGCCGACTGTTCTGTTCATAGTGGGCCTTTCGCTGGAACTCTTAAAATGGTGACTACGCCTTAACGGGCCCGCAATTTCATACTGCCTGAGGTGCACTTGATCACGCCGGCTGACACATACACTTCCAGGGTAAAAGTCAAAGATGAAGCATACCTGGCAAATTTCTTTTGCGCTTGCCCATTGTTCTCGCGACGTCATCTTTGGCATGTATTTGCTAACAGAAATTTGGCTCCTTGATCGACCTGCGATCCAAGGCAGTGACGTTCTCGACGGAGCATGCAATACACAGCGCTTCTGAGCGACCGACGACAATAAAATCGTTGACAATCACGTCACCATCCCGCCCGTTCAAGAGTGATGATGTCCGTTGCCGCGAACACACTCCGAAACATTGAAGACGTGGTGGATGGCAAACAGGTCCTGTTTTAGTACGGAGTGTTCGCCTGAGCGGTTGTTTGTCTGCGAGACGGCAAAGCAGAAGTGCCTCTGACAGATATCGGCGACGGCTATGAACATCTGACTAATTTGACATCCGTCGCTCACATTACCGATATCACTGACATTAGAATGGCAGCTGGTCTTGTTACGATCTCGTCGACCGAACCTGAAAGGCAGGCCGCCTATTTACAGCTCGACAATAAACCTGCGTTTCCGAACTGCAGCATCGCCAAGTGCGAGATCTCCTTTTGCACTATGGGGCTGCCTTTTGAAGCTCTTTGCATGTTCGTAGAACACAGTTAGCCAACCACTGCATTATTACGCATGACACGTCAATCCCCTTCCCCCCTTTGCCTGTCCCCTTATCGTGCTTCCTACCAAAAGCGCCGCTATCAAACACCAATTTAAAGAGATGCTTCGCGGTGACCTTATTCAGCCCTTCCGTAACTAGTGGGTGGCACCTGTCGTACTTGTAAAGAAAAAAGGTGGCCCACTGAGGTTTTGTGTTTATTACCACAGCCTCAAGGCAGTTACTAAAAAAGAAGTTTACACCTCTGCTCCGCAATCGATGAATCTCCAATCTGGATACTTGCATATCGAGGACGAGAAAAAGCACTGTTTATTTCTGCCTATGGGCTCTGTGAGTTTAAGGCAATGCCCTAGGGTCTGAGCTATGCAGCAGCCACCTTCGAGCGGCTTGGGGCACAGTACTTGCAGATCTCAAGTGGCAGACATGCCTCGTCTATCTTGACGACGCTGTGGTCTTCGGCCGATCGTTCGAAGTGCACCACTCGGTGCCTCGAAACATTCCTACAAGCCATTCATTCTTCTGGGCTCGCCTTAAAAAACGAGAAATATATTTTTGCTTACACCGAGCTCAAGTTCTTCAGCCTCGCGGGTGTTCGACCCTATTCAGAGAAAACAACAGCTATTGCCAACTTTCCTGAACCGCAAGGCCGGAAAGCTCAGATGATTTGTTGGGTTATCTGCTTACTGCCTGCCCTTTGTAAAAGAATTCGCTCGAATCGCCGAATTCGTGAAGCATCTGACACGGACAGACACCTCTCTACCATGGGACGCCGCGCAGGCCAAATCATTCGAAGATCTTCAACACCATCTACAAGCATCTTTCGTACCGGCCCCCTCTTCGAAGTCACCAACACAGAGTTTCATCTCAACGGAAGCAACGTAGACCTGGTCCAAATCTAGGCCGGTTTCAAACGTGTCAAATCTTACGCAAGTCGTTCTTTGCCTAAAGCAGAATCAAACTATTCTGCCAATAAGAAAGAATGTTTAGCCCTTGTGTGGGCGACGTCCAAATTCCGGCCCTGCCTTTATGAGGAACCTTTCAGACCATCATGTCTTGTGCTGGCTGGCGACCGTCAAGGATCCAGCAGCCTGCCATTTGACATGGAGCATACGACTTTAAGAATACGACTTCAGGCATACGACTTAAAGCAAATTTAGAGAAGTCTCAGGAATGTGCAAATGCGAGTGTGTAATGATGCAGAAAATTGTATTATATGAGATCTACAAACATCACAAAGAAAAAATTATGCTGCAGAGAGTCCAGAGAGTTTCTTCACATATTCGTATACACTGTAATTATTGTGTCTAACGATGTTTTTGAAACAGTTCCTTGCATATGATATGAAGATGCAGTCCTCACTGAAACTTGACTGCATGACAGCATTCTCGATAGAGACATGGTACCGAATTCGAACGAAATTTTTCCTAATATGGTAGCCCTGATTTTTGTGGTGGAATTTGTGAAGAAATGGAATATGCGTAGATGTATCACGACACCCAAGCGTAAGGGTCTAATTTTTTGTCCATCTTTGCTGACACAGCTTACAAGCGCTGCTTATACACCACTAAGTGCCTTTCTTGCAGCGCTTCGTAATTCCTGCGCGAGCTCTTGCAGGGGCATAGAAACGCATAAAACATAACATTTTGTGTTGCGCGAGAGTGCTCGATGCTAAGGTAAACTGCTAACGTACATGTCCCTTCTTATATCCTGTCTAGAACTGCACAGGCTCGGCGTGAAGTGTGCTGCTAATGTTTTTCCGGGCTTTCGTGCGGCAGGTTGAATATAACACCACTTCAGACCTGTCTATACGTAAGAGCCTTGTAACTCAAAATACGGTTCCATATTACACTGGCGTTTGCCGTCGGCACATTTAGATATGATACATTGTTGTTGATGTGTTCATGTGTCTTCTTACACTTTATCAACTACCATTTTAATACTACGAGTAGAGTACACCTTAGACTACCTCAGTTTTTTGTTGAGGAAGTTAGCCCGAAGTAAAAGGTTGCCGAATAGATTTGCCGGCAGTGGAATCAATTAATGAGTTGCCGATTTCACTACCACTATTCCTCACACTCATTGACGCTTTGCGCAGTGGTAGATATGTTAAGCACTGGCAGCACACATGGTACGAGCTAGATTTGTGAGATTTTAGCACGTCGCAGCGATAAAAATGTACGATTAATTTCCTCGTGATAGGGCAGTTCACATAGAATATCACAATGGCAGAGAAGGGCACTAATGTCCTTTTTCATCATTTGTATTTAGTGGAACGCTGCTGCGCTTGAAGAGAAACCAGAGTGTGCCGACCATGCCATCGAAGCAAATAGATTGCTGGCTGTGACACGTAAAGCAGGGAAAAATCTGGACCGATGTTCATTATAGGAGTACAGCTTGCGCTATATATGTGCTTCGCCAGTGGTAGGAAGCATTACATTTTGGCAAAGAGACAGCCGAATTTTTAAAGCTCTAGACCAGAATGCGATATTTTTCGGCATATGTGCAGTTTTTACTGTCAACTAGAAGCGATACGTAGACACCTCGACTTCGTAGGGAAGAATCTAAGGAAGAAAATAATTAAAGAAGTCAAAATAGAGGCTGCATAGTGTAGGACTCCGGATGCATTTTGACCGCCTGCGATTCTTGACACGCAAAGACATCTCACAACACAAATTCCCGTCACAATAAAGCCGGCAGCACTCATACACCTCATAACCTCGGATATGTAATCACTGCAACGTTGCATATATTTCAATTATTTGCAGCTGGATTGAATATTCCCATTTCTACCATGAAATAAACATCGGAATCCGCAAAACGTATATCTTTGCAAATGAGATGAGAAGACTTCTAACAATATTTCTTGGAAATTTGTTCAGCCAACACAGTGAAGTTGGGTAAAACTGTTTTTGTACTCTTATTTACGTGGGCAACTGCTGTCATATCCATCAAAATTTTTCGAGTTTATGTGCTGTGGTTATGCATTGCAGCTTCATTTTTTGCTATTTGTGTTTTTTGAACAACCAGGTCAAAGAACACAGAAGACTACAGAAAAAGAAGACGACATGGACAGAAGCGCTTAAATTTCAATTTTTATTTGGGGAAAAGCAGAGACCTCAAACACCTAAAATTTTCTAACAGCGCTATGACTACAAAAGCTGTGCAAAATCAATTCGACATGAAAAGATCTAAACGGGAGGTAGCAAACAAAAGACAACGTGAGAAGTAGCACCCACCAAAAGGCGAACAGAAAGCACAAGCCAGAAAGAACCGGCAGTGCTATTCTTGACGATAAACATAGCAAAAAGCATAGTGTGCGAAAGGGCAACGAAGAAACACGTCAATAAGTGTGGAAAACAGTAACAAAGCAGCAAAATAAATTCATGACGTTGACGTTAAGTACAAAAATATCAAAAGCCAGAATGGAACTCTGCGAAAAGCAGAAAGTGAAAATGAAAACGATGCTGTGCAATGCCCCTAGAGAAAGCCAGAGAACTCTGAAACACATAACAGCCCTACGACTGATTCGAGAGCCGGGAATCGTTTACACTGAAAAACTTTGAATTGCAAGTCTAGAATTTAGAATCTCGTGAGAGACAGACAGGCTTTTCTTCCTTGAATGCAATTGAAGGATGCCTTGCACACTTGTTCTTCAACGCTAGCACCTTGACTGCTAACATGATTTCGTGAGTTAGGCTATACATACTTGTACCAGGTGTCCCCGCTAAAAGAAACCAAGCTTTTAAAAAACACCGGGTGTTCTATCGGCATGAGACCAACTGAGAGTTGTTTGGAGTCGCGTCACCTAGTCTGCAGTTTATTTTTCGTTCTTCAAAGAAAAAATTAGTTAGGCCAATTTAGCTAACTTTTTAATTATTTCCCTGGGGAATGAAGTGTCAATAAAAAATTATTGATCACTTTAAAAAACAGTTGGCTGCAGCGTTTGCACCAAGATACCGTTAACGAAATGTTTTTTTTTTCGGCCTTAAGCCTTTTGCTCGCGCAATAAAAAAGCGTCCGCGTGGCAATTGTGCCATTTAGATGTCCGAGGATGCATATTACAGAACAAAATCTATTTCTACTGAAGTGCTCTCCCCGATGAGCATCTGCGTGCACATCGCGGCAGAGGTGTGACCCAGCAGCTTGTCACGTGATAACTTTCTTTTAAGGCCAATATGTAAAGCTATGTAATTCATACACTCGTACGTAATTTCTACAACATTTACATTGACGTTGTTCCTCAATTTAAAATTTAAAAGGTTAGCTAATTAGACTTAACTAATTAGTTCACTTTGAAGAACAAAAAATTACTACCGAACAGGTCACGCAACTCTAAACAACTCTAAGTTGGTCACACGCGGCTAGGACATTCCGTGGTTATTAAAAGCTTGGTTACCTTTAGGTGGGACACCTGGTATATTCACCCCCCCCCCATATATGCAAAAATAGTTACTCTCAAATTTACATTTATAGATCAACGAGGAATACTAATACCACTCCTCGGGAAGGGGGTCAGCGTTTAAGCAGTGGGCCAGTAGCCCACGATGGCAGGTGCCCCATCCGGTGGGTCTTGTGCGACGCAGGTGCTCTTCCCGAGTGGTAAACCTCACGCGATCAATCATTGTGTCAACTCCGGCCTGCCACAGTGCTGACTTTGCTAACAACAGGCTAGAGAGGCTGCCAAAACACCAAAAGGTCGTGTGGCCTAGGTGGCACAGGTACGTTGTTTCTGCGTGTAGTCACCGCTCAAAACGGTGATGCCGACTACGCCAGATATTCAGCAGAAAGAGAGATGAAGCGTGAGCCCTGTGGCGTGAACACAAACTTCCAGCCTTTCAGCGAGTAATGTTTCTAAATTATGGAGCAACGAATTCCGACTATGAAAATGCGCTATATCCAAAGTTACGGCTCATTGTGGCTCAGTGATGGCCGCCTCATAGGCGCTCTCTCGATAACTTTGTAAGGTGATAACGTTAAGGAGGCAATGTTGGAGAAAGCACGGCGTCGTCTTCCCGTCTCTTGTAGTCATCGGCATCGTTGGCCTTAAACGAAAAATACAGAGAAAATACCCACGGACATGACCTAAGTCACGTGACCTTGTGGCGTCTGAAGAACCTGCCCACCGGATCGTTAGGAAACTGCCCACCATGGCAGGTAGCATCAAATTATTGATCGGTCGATCGCCAGAGGTTGCTCGGGAAGAGCAACCAGAATCGCACAAACCGCGACGGTTACAGCACCTGCCACCGTAGGGCAGTGGCGAATCGCTTAATTGCTGCACCACTGCTTCTTCTGTGGTTGCAGGGAAGGATGAAAGTGGGGAGACACGGGCTTGTCTTCTACTGGAGGGCTAGCCTCCACGTCCACTGCCGGCGTGTCATAGGAGGAGGAGGGGAGGGGAAAAAAGATAGAAAGAGGAGAGGGTAGGCGCGCAGGCGCAGTGATCATGTCAGACGACATGTGCTGTCCCCTGCGGCCTATAGGCGGTCGGAAAGGCCGGTGGCCTCCAGGAAGGAGAGGAGGTGCCGGAAGGCCTTGGCAGGATGGCGACCGCCTCCATAATAGTCCTTGCGGACACAAAGCCAGGGCAATCACACAGGAGGTGTTGAGTTGCCTCTTCAGGGTAATTGCAGAGGGAGCACCCAGGTGATTCGGAAAGGCCAATACTTAAGAGACGGGAGCCGGTGTTGGCGCAGCCTACCATGAGCCTCAGGAGAAGGCTGCGCTCCTTTAAGTGCAGGCCATGATTTGGAGGAGGGTGTGGGGGATGGCCGTTAGCCACCCTGGGATCCGGGTGATCGAGGAGGAGGAGGCGGTCCACTATGCTCCTTGCAAGGTCCAAGGAGCAGAGGTTCCTGGAGAGCGGAGTTCCTGGTGAGTGTGCCGCTTTAGCCAGAGAGTCCGCTTCCTCACTGCCCAGGACACCGACATGGGCCGGTGCCCAGGTCAGCCGGATGCGGGTACCCCTGATGCACAGTTTGTCGAGCCCCCAAGCCAGCCTGCGGGCGATGGGTGGGCCCTTGAAAGGCCTCAGGAGGAGCTGGAGGGCTGCCCTGGAGTCGGTATAGATGGCTGCCTCCTTGATCCCAGGGCGTTCGTTCAGAATGTCAGCAGCCAAGTGAATGGAGCTCTGTTCGGCGGTTGTGGACGAGGCCACAAATGGGAGCCTGGCCTGTCCGCTCGAGTGGAGTGATGAGGCAGTGCAGGCTGCAGTCGCATATGGACAGGGTCCTGGGAGGACGGGGCCATCCGTGAAAATAGGGACAGTGCCAGGGGGTTCGGCCAGGAGAACCGCAGCGACCTCCTGACGTAGGCCCACAGCAGCAGTGTTCCGCCTCGTTTGGGAGCCAGGTAGGGAGAGGTGGACCTCGTAGACGTGTCCAAGGTCCGGGCGAGGAGAGAGGGGGAAGGACTCGGGCTGTCCCCCAACAAGATCTTCGATGTACTTGGCCACATGACCCATTTTGGAGTTGGGCCCTGTGAGAAGGCGGTCCTAGAAGGGGCGCCCATCGGGCGCGTTGTGGAGGCGCTCTATGTGGCGGAGGGAGGTGCGCCTGGAGAGGAGCTCCAAGGGCTATGAACCTGCCTCTGCCAGGGTGGCAGCCACCGGAGAGGAGCGAGGGAGTCCCATGCATAGTCGTATGGCCGCCCGAATTTACGCTCGAATGCCAAGTGTTGGGCCACAGTGAGCCGGACGAGGGGTAGAGCGTAGGTGAACTGCGGTACGGCCATGGCTTGGTAAAGCTGGAGTTCCAGCCTGGGGGTGATGCCATTGCCCTTCGCTAACAGGGATCGTATAGCCCCCTGGATCCTGGAGGACTGGGCCAGGAAATGGCGCACTGCCGGGTTTCAAGTGAGCCGGACATCGATGAGCAGACCCAGATATTTCACTTCACGGCTCCAGACGAGGTCGCGGCCAGGGCGGGAGCCAACCCTGGTGTTAAGAAGCATCGCCTCTGTTTTGGAGGGGGAGATACTGAGGCCGGCACGCTCCAGGAAGGCGGTGACACCATTGATAGCCCGCTGCACGTTCTTAATGGTGTGGACCCTGTATCTGCGGGGCCCACAGCACCAGATGGCAATGTCATCCGCGTAGATAGCCACGTGTATGGGTAGCCGGAGGTCCTTGGGCAGGAAGTTGGGCAAAAGGGCCAAGACGGCGTTGATGAGCAAGGGGCTAAGGACGCTTCACTGAGGTACGCCACGCCAGATGTGCCGCAGGGAGCTGGTGACATTGCCCAGACGGACACAACCCTTGCGGTCAGCTAGGAAGCCCCGGACATACTGCAGGAAGTTGTTGGAAATGCTCATGATGTTGAGAGCCTCCAGTATGGCCTCGTGTCGTATTTTATCGAAGGCGCCTTGTATGTCGAGGAGAGCCAACACCACTGCGTCAGGAGTGCAGCATTTAAAGGGATCTAGAGTATGAGCGAATCTGCATATAGAGGCATTGACCCATTAAATCTGCCCTGTCGTACCATGAAAGCTTAGCTTAGATGTCCCCTGCAATTTTTATGCTGTGCTTAACAGAAGTAGTGAATGAAATCTTTGTCCAGTACCAGGGTACCCTCGTACTTTGAGAACAATTGAAGGCGACCTAAAAGGCAGAGTTTCCGCACTGGCATTGTTTGCCTCGGTTCCTGCCTTTCGCACCTTACCCCTATTCTAATCCTGAGGTGAACCAAAAGTATATTTCACAGCGAAATTTTTCCCAATTTCTCTTCTAATCACTAGAATTCCATGAAAATTTGATCCGATTGCCTGTATGCTTTTGGTTCAATTTTTGATTGAAAATTCCTGCATAAGGGTAAATGCCCCAACAAAATATCAATGTAAGCCAACCGACGGAAGAAATTCTGGCAGTTAGCTGAAAGACCACAGAACTGATAACATAAATGCTCTCTTGACTTCACGTGAGTAAAAAAGAGGCCACAGTTCAAACATAAACAACTCTGCCGTTAGTGAATAAGGCCTATTCCACCAGACTGTGGAGAGAGAACCAAGTTGTTACATTGCATGTTCTCCCATTGGCAGTGCCATACGAGGGTAGCGAATATTCGTTGCATCGTCATCACTGTCTTATTCGCTCTGTAGAACATGCAGGTCATAAGTAAGGTTTGAAAAAAAATACGTTCAAGAGTTGATTCCGAGCAAGCACTGAAAGTTCCTTGCCGATCCAGGCCTGGGTTTGCCACCTTGTGAACACTACCTGTGAATCACAGTAGCATCCATTGTTACAAAATCAATGCAGTGGAACCCCTGGGTACAAAGGGGCCACAGCCTCTGGTTGTCCCGCCAAAAAAAACTCAAATAAAAAATTAAAATCCTTCTGATTTGGTATCAGTGGTGCCATCACCGCAGCACAACACCCCGCGATCTAAACGTCCACTCTCTCGCTTTTGGTTTGGGCATCCTCGTCATGATTAGATTCATTTCAAACAGTGCGAACAGAAGAGCTTCACTGGCTAATTCGTTAGAGTAGTAGGCGATCAAAGCAGCACCACACTCCGCGCGCTTAGGTGTCAGTCTCTCGCGATGGGATTAGGTATTGTCTTATTCGCCAGCCTCCATTCGGGTGTTGTTAATAGAGTGAGTGAGTGAATAAACTTTATTGCTCTAATAAAGGAGTCTTGCTGCTTTCCTGAAGATTGCCTAGGTCTTCCAGGCAGAGCGTGGTTGGTGCCCCTGGTCCAAGGCGCCACTGTCCCGAACCATCCGGCATGCGTGGCTCACTAGGTCTCTTTGGACCTTGAGCTGGCTGCTGGTTAGCCGGTCCTCCCACTGCTCCGCATTTGGCTCTTTGTTACCTAGGAAAGCTACATTGCGTGTGCATTCCCATGTGATATGATACTGCGTGGGGGTTGCCCCGCACCACGGACATGTATCCCTATATTGCTCCGGATACATCTCATGTAGAATGTGAAGGTTGTGGAAGACTTCCGTTTGGAGTCTTCTCGAACATGTCGCTTCATATTGTGTTAGCAGAGGATGTGATAGAAATTCACTGGCCACTGACGCCAACGCCGCGGTCGAAAGACCAGCGCGCAGGCTTTTGAATTCACATCACTCAAGTTATCTTAAATTGCCTCCATAATTTTTCTTCATTCATATAAAAGTTCAACTTTTAAGTACAGTGTTTTCTCCAGGATAAGAAAGTAGCACCCTCGCCATCAGGTGATGTGGAAAATGTCCCTCTATCTTCCCCAGCCGGCCAAGCCGCGTCTGCTAATGTCAAGTTTATATAAAAGCCCTTAATTTACGTCCTCATTCACCCCCTTAGCTTTTGTTTGTCATCCGTGACTTCGTTGCCAGTAGCTGTACAATGTCTACGAAAATATTCCTTCATAAAAAAAAGCACCTCGTCTGAGGTTAAGAAATACTGATCCCTCTAGGCAGCTCACGGAGGAGCAAGCTTAGAGAATTTGGCATCGATGTGTGGCTACGAATGACTTTTCTACAAAACCAATACTTTTTAAGGTCAATTGCTCAACTCTTTAGCAAAATATTTAGCTTAGAATAGTTGGTTGAAGCACCAATATAATATTAGGACCCTTATGTCTGCAAATATTTAGCATTTTGCTCCTTTTTAATATTGATTCCCACGGTTTACTGTGTCGACGAAAATTGCGCTGAGCGGTACAACATAACTATAAAATCCTAGCATGTGACTTTTTAGGACAATGAAGGGGTAAGAATATAAGCGAAAAAACAATACTCTTATCAGGCCCAGAAGATAAGGGCTGTTACCGGGACTATACCGGGACTGCAGCTTTTCATACCAGGCTATGCGGCCCCAAAATGGGTGTCGACAAACCGCTAGTAAAAAAGTTGACAGAAACGAACGCAAGTTTTGAAAACCAGGTAAAAAGCAAAGTATCTGAAATTTGATGATTTCGCAGAGTTGAACAAATAAAATAAACCTGAAGAAGCTTTCAATTAAAAATCGACGTGTAGTCGAGGATTTGATGGCATGCCGTCTGGTTAGGTATCATGGCGCTGAGGACTACTGGTCACTGGCCAAAGTCAATAAAGATGGGAAGACGTTCCTGGAGCACTACGGCTCCCTTGTTCAATATGAAGTGCAATCGGCGCACGGATCCGTTCTTTTGTAGCAACCAGTAGCATTTTTAATGATTTGGCATGCATAGCATGGAGAGTTCCATCGTTCCTGTTAAGTGTTTAAAACTGTCTAAAGTGTACTTGATACAAGAAAACACAAGAGCAGCTGAACCGAGGTGCTAGCCTATCAGGTATTATGAAACCAAACAAAGCGGCGTAACGAGTAGTTGCACCTTACCTGGTTCCTTCTTTCTATGGTTTCGCTTTTTGATGTACAAAAGTTAACTTATTTGAACGTATCATTACAACAAGCAAAATAAACTGTCAATTCTATACATTTTTTTGTTCCTTTGAAGCCAGTACCGGCTAGTCACCCACAATGCTCGCGCAATTAGTTTTGTCCGCACACTCGGTCTAGAAGGTCCTCATCTCCAGGTGACTTTACCCTTGCGCCATGTCGCTGTTCTTGAGGATTCCTTTTGGGTACCCCATTTGAGCATACTTCTCAGTTTCACAGGGATATATAACCAACATGTCGGGAAATACTAACGCCAGGGTCTGGCTGGTGTTGGGCTTGGATTTCAACCGGCTTAAAGTATAGAACAGAATACAGGACGGTGGATAAGCGTAAGCCATGGATGTCGGATACATGTGCAAAGAAAATTATATATAGAAGAAGACTCGTTACGATGGTAAGGCTAGGATAGTGCTCTCATGCCCGCAGGGGGCCGGTAACGAGCGACGCGGTTTTGGAATTCAAAATGCGGTAAAGCCTGTGTAAATGCGGCGGGAATGTTTGAAAAAAGGGCAACGTTAATTTTTGCAATAGCTCCATGCTTCAGACTTTCTACTTCCACCTACCAAAATAAAACATTTAGTATTTCGTATGACTAATCGCGTCCTGCACTCTCATCGAATATTTGACTAAATTCACTAGTTTAGCGCCTTATGCGAGAAAAAATATTGCAGTGGTCAATCTGTATAATATGCGAATGTTTGATTAGAGATGATTTGTGGGCGTTTAAAGTCCCAAAGCGACTCAGGCTATGAGGGACGCCGCTGTGAACGTCTCCGGAAATTTCGACCGCCTCGGGTTCTTTAACGTGCACTGACATCGCACAGCACACAAGCCCCAGAATTTCGCCTCCATCAGAAATTCCACCGCCGCGGCCGGAACGAACCCGCGTCTTTCTGGTCGGCAGCCAAGAGCTATAACCACCTTGCCACCGCGGCGGCAATGTGCGAATGTGTCTTCTAATATTATTATCAGGGTCTGAACTTCTGTAGTTACTAGATGTTACACTACTCCAAGACCGCAACATTTGGGTCCTCTGAGGGGCATAGAAAAAATGTGTGGTTGATGGACAGCTTTGAAGATAATAATTTTCATGTTCTGCACTCAGTGAATACGTTTTGAGACTGCATTCATACATGTTTTGAAGGACTGCTAGAACAGGGCATCGTGAAAATTTTGAGCCCTAATGTTTCCCGGTATTGTTTCCGAGAATTGCATGCTACTAGTTTGTTGAGTATGCATCTTTATTAGGCGACTGAGCACTCCGCTTGAGATTTAATGCTCACTGATTTCAGATGTGTGCGTGCGTCTTCTGCAGAGCTGACATTTCAGCTGATATTGCTGCACTGCACGTCTTTTGTTGATATCAACGTGAATATACTAATTCGAACCAGTCCCATGAACTCAGTATCATTTCACATATTATTGTCACGATTATTGATGGACCCGTCTCGGCGGAAACATTGGGCAAAAGTAACGCTTGTTTTCTTATAGGTATAATGTTTGCGAGCATCAGTAAGTTTCCTCACCACTCGTGGACTGTGAGCCGCAAAATTGATGACGGTGATTAACCTTGCATAACATCGAATTTTGAAGACAGTTCCGGTGAATAACCACTATGACATGCTGGTGGGAAAACAACAAGTAATGTAGGGGGAAACGTGCAAGCTTATTAACACCTACTACGAAAATTATAGGTTCCTGTCGCCTAACACAAAACTATTCCAAATAGAGGCACATGAAACGGCACCTATAAGGCAGGACCGTGCTTGGCTACAGTGGTTTACCGGGCAGAAGAGAACTCGGTTTGGGATTCTGGAACAATTATTATGTATATAGTAACATAGAGGAATGCGATAGCAATTACGAAAGGATGGCTGATTTTGCAATTTGATTCACTGAAATGTGCAAACTAATAGTGGTACAGGCCTAAGTGCCCACTTGATTCTATAATGACAAGTCCCGTTGAACAAATTGTGTTTTGTATCTTTACCTTTTTCTTGTGTTAGTGCACTTAACGTCCAATATTTATTTTTTATTGTATTCTCTCTAGAAGCTTGCTTTGCAAGATATGCATGATACTGTAACTCACTTTGTATGTTGCCTTGCCGGTGTTCGTAAATTTCTCTGCATCGTCTCTTTACTGCATCAACTTTGTTTTGCTTTTTAACCTTTTCCGCCGACTCCTTCTCTGTCTTGCTACCGGCGAAAGCTGGGCGACAAACTGCCACATCCTTTCCACTTGATAGCTGGTATGTGGCTGCGATTGCTGTCGAAGATTTGCGCCTGGCGCCTCGGAAAGAAAGATAAGGAAGAAGGAGCGGCTGAGTGGACGCCATGTTGGCATGAGTGACTAAGTCAGTTAGACGCGGCTTGCATGCCTTCCCTCCTCTATACTTGTGGTGTCGAAACCCGGGAAGGCTATTGTGAGCACCGTCATTAACCCCTGCTGGAGATAGGCCACTAAAACGTCATCGAACCCTCTAGGAAAGCTACCAAGAGCTCCGCCAGTGTTCCCTCGAGACGAGAAACGCCCTTCTCACACCAGCCGCCATTCTGACTCCAGATGAACCGTGCCAATACTAAGCGTACCGCCAGCCTCCTTTATACATGCGGCTGCGGATCGAAGCTGCTCAACTCATCCAATCGGGCGCTGGAACCCTGCTCACTTTCAAGCAGTCTCACGAGCGGCTCAGAGTTTGCAACGGCGGCTTGCGATCCCTGAAAGAAAAGATAGAGCCTTTTCTTTCGGACGAGGAGGTGGGTGAAGAAGCTGCATCAGTTTTACAGCACGAATACTCCGCCGCAGAAACACTGGCGCTAATTTGTCACCACATCAAGGGTCTGCAGGCACCATCCTTAGCTGTGTACGGTCCTTCCAATGCTATTTACGCTGCTATCGAGGTCCCGACTGCAGGCAATCAACCTTCTGATTTGGCTACTGCTGGACGACCAGGCCGTATTCGTTCACAGCTGCCAAAGTTAGACTTCATCCCCTTTGTCGGCAAAGGGTCCCACTTGCCAGCCTTTTCGAACTTTTACATGCAACTGTGCTGTTCATGCTAACGTGGAACTGAGCAACATAGATCCTTTTCATTATTTGAAGGGTCTGCTCAGTGGAACGGCACCGCAAGCGATCGAAGTCATTTAAATATCAAACCTCATACGACGATGTCATTAATATATTGAAGACCCGCGTTGGAAATCAATAGATTATTTAAATAATGTATTTGTCTGGGCTAGTCGGTACATGGTACTAAATGAAGGTACAGCGCACGAAGGACGCTGCTAAGAAAGAGACAAACACAGCGCTGACTAACGTCTAAAAGGTTTTTTTGCTGGCACGCAATAAATAGGCGAAAAGGAGCACAATCAACCGATAGAACAGCTTCAGTGATGATTGTCAAAAAACACAACAACAAAACCACACAAACGCACCCTGAGCTTAGCGATCTTCACTGTTAAGACAGTCAATTTCTTTTTATGTTAGCGCGATGGAAGTTTTGATGACGCAATTGTCAAGTCCCTAGTAAATTTAAAGAGCTTGCACGATTTCCCGCGTATGTTGCTCCTTATCTTTATACAGTATTGTAGTACGGATGAAAAAAGAAGTGCATTTACAAGAAAGCCAATGTATAACCATAATGCTTTTGGGGGGTGGTTATAGGGAGCGTTTATGTTCACTTAGGCGATCATAGATGCCACGCCCTGTTTGACCAATAATACAACGCTCACAGGATAGCTCCATCTTATACACAACATTTTTTCGGCACTGCACATAGGTGATTCGTGATTGTTTTCACATTCGGCAGGTGGAGGTTCTTCATGGATAGCGGTTTTACACAAGTGTTTCAGTTTGTTTCGGGCAGAAAAAATCTGAGACCGGCTTTTCCTGCAATTATTTTAAGGCTATGTGATACCTTTTGCACATAAGGTATCACCGCGAAGTTGCGGTTTTCTGCAACAAGGAAATTCGTTGTTTTTGTCCGGAATTCGACAAGAAACATCTCCGCTACAGCGTGCAGGAAGTGGCCTGGAAAGCCGGCCTTTTTTCAGCCTCATGATTCGGCTTGTGAATCTAGATTACATTTGATGGGAACACGACCTGGGAATAGCATTTTTTAGGGCGGCTGTCACGATGCCTCGTTTTTCTGTTTTTGAATGAGATGATGGGTATGATAAAATGCCTTTTCGTGTTCGGGGTCCGTAGCGTCTGCATTCCCCTTCGTCCCACAGTTATCTGTAGGTCCAGAATGCGAATGCCGTCATGATCCGGAACTTCCATCGTTAGTTTTAGATTAGACCTGAACAATGTGAGGATATCACTTGCTTGATTTGAAACGATGTGGCCCCTTCTTAATCTACAAATCACCAGAAAGCCATCAACATATCGGAACACACGCAGAACTGAACATCCAAGTAGAGCTTTGGGCAAGTTCTGGTCCAAGGAAGCTAGTAGACAGTCACTGAAGAACGGACCGAAGCCCGAGTTAATACAGACACCCTCCTTTTGGATAAAGTGGCTGCCGTTGAAAGACACGACCGTCGAGCGCAGATATAAATCTAGTATATCAAGGAGGCTGGCAACGTCAATTCCGCAGTGGATTTAAAATTTGGTGGCACCGTACAAGTCAATCGCTCGACCCACGGCAATGTGCACGGCGTCCTGAGGGAGGAAATAGATCATATATTTGATGTCACCAGACAAGGCGCTGACATTTTTTAAGCGCTTCTCCTGATAAAATTCAGACACAGACTAAAGCTAGTCCCTGTCGACAAAGAAGGTGGTTTTGCCGTCCTTCCGTCGGCCGTTTTCCACACGAAAGCCCAATGCCATAAGTGAAAATTTTCTTATTTTAAAGAAGCCCCGTCCGAATAAGCAAAAAAACGAAGCACTGCTCAGATGTGAAAGACTTGGCTTGGACAAGCTGGCGACCATCATAATCAAAAACACCGGCTTGAGCTTGCAATGCTTCTTCTTAGCCAAAATCCACAAAAAGGAATGTCCTTTCCTGGTCATTGTAACCGAAAAGGGCACCTGGAAACTTGCCCTCGGGTCCTGCCTTCAAAACTGTTTTTCATAACTATCAGTGACCCCTTCCTTGTGCGCCCCCAGCAGCAGTTCTACATTTTTTCAGGAGAAGCCTTTAAAAAATGTCCGTGCCTTGTCTGTTGACATCAAGGATATGTTCTATTCACTTGCTCAAGACGCCGTGCACATTGCGGAGGGTCGAGCGATTGACTTGTATGATGCCACCAAATTTCAAAACCACTGCGGAATTGACGTTGCCAGCCTCCTTGTTCGACTAGATCTTTACCTGCGCTGGAAAATTTTCTTTCAACAGCAGCCACTTTATCCAGAAGGAGGGTGTCTGTATAGGCTCGGGCCTTGCTCCCTTCCTCAGTGACTGTCTACTAGCTTCCCTGGACCAGATTTTGGACAAAGCCTTACATGGATCTTCAGCGCTTTTTTTGTGATACGTTGATGAATTTCTGGTGATTTTTACATTAAAGGTGGCCACATCGTGGAAAATCAAGCCAGTGATATGCACACATTGCTCAGGTCTAATCTAAAACCATTTCTACTAACGATGGAAGTTCAGGGTTATGACGGCATTCGCTTTTTGGACCTACAGATAAAGATGTGCGACGAACTGGTATGCTGGCGCTACGCACCCCGAGCACAAAATTACGTTTATCATACTCATAATCTCATTCAAAATTAGCAAAAGGAGGTGCCGTGACTGCCTCAAGAAAAAATGCCATTTTCAGGTCATGTACCCAACAAATGCAATCTAGCTTCACAAGCCATATCATTAGGCTGAAAAAGGCCGGCTTTCTACCCCACATCCTGCGCGCTGTAGCGGAGAAGATACGTGCCGAAACCAGGACAAAATTAAGGAGTTCCCATGTTTCAGAAAACCAAAACTTCGCGGTAATACCTGACTTTTCCGGAGTTCCAAGGTTCGAACCCGACCGCGGCAGCTGCGTTTTTATGGAGGCAAAACGTTAAGACGCCCGTGTGCTGTGCGATGTCAGTGCACGTTAAAGATCCCTAGGTGGTCGAAATTATTCCGAAGCCCTCCACTGCGGCACCTCTTTCTTCCTTTCTTCTTTCACTCCCTCCTTTATACATTTTTTTACGTTGCGATTCAGGTGTCCAACGATATATGAGACAGATAATGCGCCATTTCCATTCGCCGAAAACGAATTATTATTATTCATAATATTACTGTTATAATACCTTATGTGCACACGGTATCACAAAGCTTGAAAAGAATTGCAGGAAAAACCAGCATCAGATTCATCTTTTCCGCGCCATACAAACTGCAGCGCTTGTGTAGAACTATCAACCATGAAGGACCTCCACCTGCCGAATGTGAAAAAAATCACGACTCGCCCTATGTGCAGCGCCGCAAAAATGTTGTGTATAAGATGGAGCTAACCTGTGGGCGTTGTATTATTGGTCAAACATGGCGTGGCATCTATGATCGCCTAAGTCGGCATAAACGCTCCAAAACCATCCCCCATAAGCCTTATGGTTATGCATTGGCTTTCTTGTAAATGCACACCTTTTTTTCAGCCGTACTACAATACTGTATCCAGATAAGGACAAACGTACGCGAGAAATCGTGGACGCTCTTTTAGTTCACTGTGGACTTGTCAACTGCGTCAGAAAACCTTCCGTCGCGCTAACACTAAAGAAAATTGACTATCTTAACAGTTAAGTTCTCTAAGCGCAGGGTGCGTTTGTGTGCTTTTGTTGTGTTTTTTGACAATCATCACTGATGCTGTTCTATCTGTTGATTGTGCTCCTTTTCGCCTATTTATTTCGTGCCAGCAACAAAATCTTTAGGCGCAAGTCAGCGCTATGTTAGTCTCTTTCTTAGCCCCGTCCTTCGTGCGCTCTGCCTTCACTTTCAACAGATTATTATCTACCGGCGCTTGGTTAAGCTCCACACGCTCAATCCGTCAAGTCCCCTGGCGACGTAGTAGCGTTACGCAGTCTCCTTGACTGCATCACGTCAACACCAGAGGGCTGCATGCGCTTGGTTTTCCGGGGCTAGTTTGCCCGCCATGCTCGTAGAGATTCTCGTAAAAGTAATACTGAGCGAAGTCATGATAGACTACTACAAGCGTCGGAGCTTCGAGCCAAACGCCACTCAAATGCAGTCGGAAGGCGCGGAGCTGCAAAGGCAGCGGTGACAGCTCCGCATTGAGGTGGAAGCTAGAGAGCAAAATTGGTCTATTGATGGCCGTCAATCGAGTGGTCAAGAAGCGAGTCACGGCTCGCCTCTCGGGGCAGCAAGGAGCGGTAAAAATGAAGCACGCGAATCGCGTCGGAGCTCCTTGCCTTCGGCTTCTTCTCTACATAGTCGCGTCTACCCAAAGCGGTGAGTTTTTTCTCCTGCGCCTCGAAGATGCACTCGACAGAGTGCTGCACTTTCGATGTTTAGGACGCACCTCTCGCCGATGTTTTAGATGCACAACTCCTAGGCATCAATAAAGACTGCTATCGTAACGTTCGTTGTTTGAAGTGCGAAGCCGAGCCAGCGACCTCCGTTTGCAACTATGCTTATCGCTCACGTTAAATCGTCACCCCTGCTCAAGGCATAAACTAGGACGCCGCTGCTAATAGTGTAACTACAAGTTACATGGAGACACGAGTAGTGTTACAACCTTTTTGTGCATGGTTGCTGACAAACAGCCAGTTAATGTACATCAGAGGTATGTTGAATAACGGCAGCCTAACGACTTTCATTAGAACCGAAGTTTCGCGGAGGTTGCGACTGCTACCCCTGAAGACGGTTCATTTCACGATGAAATCTTTTAGGGCAGCTGCGGGTGGGATCCCAAACAAGCTCCGTTTATTGCGCCTCCATCTGAAAACCCAAAAGACAACATCAAGAAAGAAATTAAAGCTGTGGAGGGTTCGTTCACTTGCGACGCGCTGGCGGAAGTTTCCAGTTCACACATGTTTGTTAGACAGTTCATTGATAGAAAGAAATTACTGCCTGATGCTATAATTTTCCCAGGCATAAATGGCGACAAAGAAGTCGATTTGCTTATCGGAATGGGGCTGATTTCTGAGTTCCCTTTTAATGAAGACTGCTCTCACGATAAGGCAAACAGCCTCGCAGCCATCAATGGAAGACTTTGTTGGAGTTTTCAAGGTACTTTCCCATGTAATGGAAGTATTTTATCGGAAGTTGAGACAGTCTGAGTGGTTCGAACGAACTGTGTCGACGCGGACTACAGTGTTTCAAGGAGCTGGACAGCGTTGGTATGTGACCCTGCAACAAACGCTTCCCAAGGCAGCGCAGGTTTAGAAAACTTCACCGAGATCGTCAAACTGCGAAAGAAGCCGTATGAAGTCGTACTTCCGTCAAACACTGTGAATGTTAACCTCGCGGACAACCGTTCGTTCACGTTAAGACGACTGCACTGTCTAGTTCAACGACTTGGCGGCAGTCACGACCTGCCTAATTTTTAAATGTTCAGATTCACTCCAGCTTTCGTTTTTACCACTTTGAGCCCAGAGAACACCAAATTGCTTCGGCGAGACATGTTTTCGAGGTCATGAGCAGTTAACGGTAATTCTTTATTTACTGTCAATTAAAGAAATTAAATTTGAAATAGACTGCAAATCTGGCTTAACCTTCGCAAGCCTATTGTTTAGGTGCGCAAATGCTTTCTCATGCTCTTCAATCGTTGACTTGATAGAGCTTAGCTGCTCAAGTATTGTTGACTGCCCGGATTGTAAAGCTGTCGGCGCGGCAAGTGTGTCACTGGAATTGTCAGTAGCAGAGGAAGGGGGAGGCTCGATATTTGTTTCCACATCCTCGGCTACCAATAGCAGTTTCAACAACATCTGGGAACACTCGTAAAACATGGCTATAGATCGCCGTGGGCCCGGCATTACAAACAGGCAGCGGTTACTAGAGCGCTTGGCGAAAAGGCTTCGATAGTTCATTACCTGTGTAACAAAGAAGCGAAGGCAGTGAGGGTGATCCATTCCTGTAGTGCACCGCCGGACCCCTCTAAGCGCTGGGATGGTTTGTAGCCGATTTCAGGGGAGGTCACGGTGATTGTCGCAGATAGCGATTACTGTGGCCAAGGGCTATGGAGATACTAATGCACCGCAAGCAAAGTATCCGCAGTTGTAGGCAGAGGCTCGTACTTCGCTGTCCAAGCGTGATTTTCAGCGGTTGTTCTATGTCGGTATGGGCATGCGCAGAGGGAAGCACAGACAACGGGACGAATACCAATATTGTGCAGGCGGACAGCACTCCGAGAACAGCGAGCAGCCGGGGAAAGGAATGTGGGGGGAACTGCGTAACGTAACTCCTTATCTGTGTGGTGCAGCTCTAGGTTACAAGGCTGCGGTTCAACGTTACACGCACATGTCTGCAATTGTGCAGCGTGACAGGCAGCAACCATGTTGTAAAACGTCGATTTCTAGCAATTTGCTTCTTTCCAAAAACATGCCATTCTATTGTGTAATACCCTTTTGCCGTTTTTGTTGATGCAGCTCGAAAATCGAAAATTAAGGTGACTTTTTCTCGGAAATTATGTTTTCGTCCCCCATAAGGACCCAAGATGTTTGTTCTTACCTTAGCTGCATATTCTTTAAAATTTAAGTAGTTCTCGAATTGTTCAGCGAGGAACTTAGAAGCCGCTGCCATTCCTACGTGCTGAAGATAACCTGAAGTCTAAATCCTCCAAAAAATTCGCTCGTCTGTGCAAGCTAGAGTGTCGCCAGTTTCATATAGCGGTAAGAAAAACGCGCGATTTAAAGTTCAAATTGGGACTTGGGTTTCGAGTTGGGCCGGCCAGAATGAACACTAGCGCGCGTCGACCAACGTAGCCTGCTATACGGTGATTGCGAGCAAACTGCAAACACTTCCGCACGTTTCTTTAACATGCGGCGCCGTATGGGTTTTCAAGCTAAACAAAAAAGTAATTTTCTTTTCAGTTTGTTTTTTTCGTGTGGTGAGTATTTTTGAACCACTTGTGTGAGTAGCTAGCGGAGCGTAGAAGTTTACAATCGTCTCCTCCGGCAGCGTGCGCCCGCCCTGAAACGCGTAAAATGTCATGACTCAATCGGCTGCAACAACAAGTGAATTTGCCGACTATCTTGGTAGAAGCGACTCTCATATTGTTGCCTCATCAGCTGGCTTTATTTCTTCGCCTTTAGTTTATTCGAGCCCACCTTGCTCGGGACAGCAGCGGTTTGGAAAAGGACATATATTTACTTTACGGATGTGGTTCGCCTGACTATTTCGCGAAGGGTTCGCCTGGCTATTTCGCCCAACAGCGTTCCCACGTGTGCAACTAATGGAGCGACGCAATGTTTTATAGGCGGAAAAATGCTCGCGAATTCTAGATTAAGTTTAATTTTTTTTTCTCGGAAGTATTTTGAGTAGGTAGGTCGACGTTTGGTATATTGCAATCTTTCCCTCAATTTTTGTTTGTTTTTGTAGAAACATACCTCTGCAAGTTTTTTTCAATTATTTTTAAAAATGTTGAACTCAGTTATGAAATGTGATAATAAGGTATAAAAACACTTTCATGAAGCATATATTACTAAAGAGTACCTTTAATTGGCTTCGCATTTGTGCATTGAATCAGATTTTAAATCACATAGCCCCACAAGATACGGCCAATCTTGTTCCGCGGCTGCAAAAATGTGAAGAGATCTTTTCCCTCCCACAGATCTAAAAATGGTCCGCACGGCCAAATATTACCAAATATGTATCAGTATTTACCCTGTAATGACGTCCTAAGCAATAATTGATTATTGCTTACATCTTGGTACTGCGAAGCTGTAATTTAATTGTGATTGATGAGCTTATCACGCGGTTTAGATAGATATGGTCGAAATTAAAACTTGATTTTGCGACTTCTAGGCGACCCGTGTACGGCGACGATGTCCGCATCCACTGGTCGACGTGCCTAAACATAACACTGCTTTAAATTTTATACGCGTTTTGAAAGCGCTTTATTTGGACGCCAGTTAGATTTCAAGCAGCGTTGACCTCGTTTTTGACATTGGAGTCTTACCTAATCTTGGCAAAAGGCAGGCAGAATCTGTTTTTTGGCCTCAAGAAGGATTTAGAAGTTTTGGAATTTTCTACTAAGGCTATAAACGCCGGAATGCTGAATTTTAGTAGTTTATAACTTAAACAATAGCTCTTTAAAAAGCTATCTGCCAACAAATGCCCCCTATGGGCAAAATTCTACACTAAAGCCTTCTTTCACCTCCGCACATCTTCTCGTTAGTATCAAAAAGGAGGAGCCTTATTCAATTTGAAAGGGTCCTGATTTATTGGTGGTTGTTATTGAGGATTTCTGTCCTTCTGAAGTGTTGCCATTGAAATGGTGATATAAGGAGGGTAATCAACAGGATGACAAAAGAAACCTAGACAACGGCTACTCTGCAAACACAAACTGAGGAAGCTTGTATTCCAGTGAATGTTTATCTTGAAGCACAAAAAATTTGTGTGTCAAAATAAATTGAATGGTCTACGCTGCCATATGCTTCGGCGATGTATGAAAGGATTAAAGCCGCGACATCTATTGCACTGCAACGCTAAGTCTGCTTTCTAGGTCTAAATGAGCCGTCCAGATCGCGCACCCTCGACGGAACGCCATCTGAGCAGCACTGAGGGCTTATAATGCCATAACATATGAAATGTTGCGGTGTGCAATGTGTTCAATAAGTATTAGTAAATAATACAAGAGGCAAATCGGCCGAAAATTATCGATTGCGAAACCCTTCTTAAGAGATTTGCGCAGTAAGACAATTTTTGCGATTTTCCATTTGGGCGAGAGCCAAGCTGTCTCGTTAACAATGTTCAAAACATCGACAGTAAAGTCTTGCACAAGTGTCTAAAACATACGGACAGTGACTAGTCGCTTCCAAGAGCTGCAAGTTTGAGGCCCAAAACTGTATTGAATTCACAGGGATGTATCGCGATGTATTCTGCGTGCGGAGTGCGTAAGTAGAACGGAAACATCATCTGTGCTTGAAAGCGCAGAGCAAAACCTTGCGCAATCCGGCCAACTTGATTACTTTTCCTTCCTGGGACAAAATACACGTGACTCTGTATCATGAGAGGTCGGCGAATTACGGTCGGGTTTCATGAACCGGTACTAAGCTTTGCGATTGTTTGGGCTGTAATAGATGACAATTCAATTTCGCATTGTACTCCTCCTTCGCCTTACAAATAGTCAATTTACATGAAGCCGCGAAAAATTTATAGCTTATTCGATCCCGCGGGCAGTGGTTATGAGAGGTCTTTAAGGCAGCATTTCTAAGGCGATATACTTTCTCACACTCATTGAACAACTGGGTGGGCTGTTTCTTACTGATCGATGATATTGCACCGTGAACACGGTATGCTGAGTGGCACCTAACAAGGAACAGAGAACTTGCTGAGTACTATCCAAGTTATCAGATGATGCAATGAAGGAGGAAGGAGAATGCATAAGTTTTTGAAAAATACATGATTGACAAATTCTTGCGGTAGAAAAGTCGCCCTATATTGAAAGTTATCGAAAAGTTGTCGCTGGATGTACCACAAGCCACTGTAGACCACGTGGAGGCCACCACCCCATTCGCTGCCAAAGTTAAGTCAATGACCAACTTAGTATCAGAACGCGTATGTAAGCTATCTCAGAACTGTTCCAACAGCAGACGTCCCTTGCCGACATCCAGGTCCAAACAAGCTGCCCATGTGCACCTGTATGAACGTAATAAGACTTGATATCTCAACAGAACAGATTAGAACAGAAAACACCAGCAATAACCAGCATGTTGTTAAAACGCATAATATCGTTTAAGCAATCTGTCCTGTTTATACGGGCGTGAAAGTAGGCTTTAGTAAATGCTAAGGGCAGCACTCTGTTTCATTACGATAGCAACAGCTAGCAGCTCGCAGTCAGGTCGTAGATTTTGTGAGACAAATAAGCTCGTTTAAATATTTTTGACGAAATTACTGTTATCAAGCCACCACCTCAGCCACAGTTGCGATCGGCTCGGAAAGTAAAAAAAAAATGTTTGAGAGAGAATAACATACTTGGTGAAAGCCAATTTTCTTGAAAGGAAATTATGTTTGACTTAAATGGTTAGATAAGGTTGTGTATAAATTGTGAAAGGAAGATGCGATTGAACGGCAATTAGACTGCTGTGCTTTTAACTCTGGAATCGTTACTTTAACAGCAGAGAGGCTCTGACAAACTCTATTAACACATCGGTCTTTTGAGGATTATAATGGTAGCCAGTCGTGCTTTTAGTGTTTGAGCGGGCCGACTTCCACGGAGAGGAAGAACCTTGACGCTTCTAGGAAGGTATCGGCATCTCCATGTTCAAAGTGCAACCGGTAGAAAGGCGGGCATCCCCGGCACCTTGTATCGAAATATATAAGGACGCAAGAGGATTAAGAGTCTGGGAAGAGTTTCGAGTGACGCTATGGGAAGGACTAGTTGGTGGTGTGGGATGACCAACAGCTGAACGTGCAAACTGACCAGAAATGACCTGGGAGAGAGCTTCACTAAATATAGTCAACATGTGAGCCACAATGCCGGCAGGCGCCTTCTCAACAGCTGACAGCACAGACTTTGTTGCACCCGCTCTAGAGCAGCACCACATACCCTAGCAAGGCCTGCATAAGAATGCCCTTTCCTCTATAATAGTGCATAGGCATCATCTTTGGAACACCTCCGGCGATGGATGATGTACAAAGCACTCTGCTCATCAGAATGCTTCGGACAGCTAGCATCACAGCCAGGTGATAGCCGCGAAAGAGACTGCAACTAGGCACATCGGATGTGCAGCAGCGTGAAGAACGGTTCGCCCTCAAAGTCGGCAGTGCGTCGCTGGTTTGCAAGCATTGCTACTACTACTTAAGCGCCAGAAATTCCTGGATATAGCTGGTACACGTGGTACACTATCTCACATACCTTACGGTCAGACAAGCACGAAGACCGTTCTGATGTTGCGATCACTGACTCCATACGTAGACGAGAGTCCTCAGCGTCTGTGGTACAGCGGAACACTGACGTCGCGCAACACAGGTGTCCTGGGATTTCTCAAGCAGTTATTGAGGAGAGTCCAATGAGTCCACGCTGCTGATTGTCTTTAGCACAAGCAAGTTAGTGAGGCATTTAAAGCGGAGAACTGGGCTAGTTGGTGATCTTTAGATTCAATGCGCATCGTAACTAGCGCTAAAGACAAGGACAGAAAAAAGAAAGACGGACACGAAGAACGCTATACACCAACTGATTTTATTCCAGACAGACACGTTCAATATATAGGCAAACATGTACAACAGATCGCACCCTATAGCACCTGTGCAACGGCACCTTCTCGTTCAGGAAATGTATTCTTTGGATGAAAAAGACAACATTGCGTTGCTTACGCACGACTGTCGTTCCGAGTGAATGAGGAATGCTTCCAGTATTTCGCGTTCCTTCTGGTCTGAATTTGCAAAATGACCCTACTCTTATTAAAAATTGGAGCACATTTATCCTTGCAACGTTTGCAATGTGCCGCCAAGTGTCCCGGACCTGGTAGTGCCTCGACAGCCAGCTTGTGCTCCATCAGCCGAACATTGATACAACGGCCAGTTTGGACGATGTAGCAATTCCCGCATGAGAAGGGAATTCTGTAAACCACGTTGGTCCTGCAAGCCACATAAGGCATTTGATGTTTTTTATCAGGCAATGGGGCTTCTTTTTTTTGGCAACATCAACAGCATTACATATTTCCCGAGTTTATCGGGTGTGTAATCACAACACGGACCTTCGCTTTCTGCGCCACCTTCTTTAGGTGGTGTGTCAGCTGGTGGATATAAGGCAGTGCCACGCATCTAGCCCGCTCATGAGATTGTTGCTCATTCATCGTTGCCTGTTTCGCAAAGGTTATTATTTTCAACAGGCCTTCAGCGACAGATGTCACGAGTTCCCTAGGGAAGACTGCCTTCGTCATGCGATCTGCCTGCAGGTGCACTTTCATTCAGCTTGCGTGAGCAGCACTTGTCTAGGGCAGCACGAAGGCATGTCTTGGCGATACCTCTGTTTACTAATTTAGAATGGGCCGAATTAGAATTCAACAGTTATTTCTTAGCCCTTGGCTGGTACATATAGCAAACTCGTACATAGCTGGTACATATAGCCAACTCAGAAAGAGCCGCACATCCAGGAAATGTAGGCTGCCACCTTTAGACAGCTCATGAGTGAAATTAAGACCATAGGCAGAAGACTTAAAAACTTCCAAAGTTCATTCAACTAGAACATCCTTCCTATCATCCTGAGTAGTTCTTGCAACTAGCAAGACGTCGTCGACATAAGTAAAGATCTTTAAAATCGTGTCGCTGTCAAGGCATGCTTCAATGCGTCTGTCAACACTAGCTAAAAACAATTCACTTATAGCGGGGACGACACAAGAACCGATGCACACACCGTCACGCTGAAGGTACATCCCGCCATCGAAATTTACAAATGTGCTAGAACAGTAGAACTCTAAAAGCGCTAAAGAATTCACCAAAGAAATACTCGCATCGTTTTCAAAGCCCACAGTTCCTATAGATTCAATGCTCTCTTTCACTGCCATTAAAATTTAACTTTGAGGGATAGAACAAAACATGTTTTCGATCGATCGAAAAAGCAAAGTTAGCTCCCGAAGACAGCACCTCTTTCGAGAGAAAATCAATTACATCTTTGCACTTGGCCACTCTGAGCGGATCATTTAAAGGAAGGAGCTTCAACCGCTTTTGGATGAACTGGCAAAGGAGACCCTGCCAAGAGCCTCCTTTGGTGACAATCGCACTCAGCATGAATAAATAACATTTCCAGCCGCGTGACGACGTAGTGGCAGACGCTGCTCTGGAGCAATAGGCAGCCGGCGTTCATAATGTTCAATGGCGTTGGCGTTGACAACGTTGTAGACTCCGCTGGTTTTTAGGAAAGGAAAGGCGAAAAACTAGCCCCCTGGGTCAGTGAACACCTCCATCGTTCTTTGAGTTACGTGACGGTGGTGTGCACCTACAAAAGAGGTGCTTTCACGCAATCTTTTGTGAACAGCAAAGCTAAACCGCCAGACTAAGTAAGAAGAGCTTCCTTTCCACACGCGGCGTTATCATCGCAAACTGCGGAACGGTGCCTGCTCGAGAAAACAATGAGGGGAAGAAGAATAGGCGTACACATACTTGAAATTTATTGTGCATACTTGGCCAGCTGCGTGTAGAATATCAACACAGTAATCCTGGTTAGAAGGCTATGTAAGGTTGGGTTGCAATTTAGCGGATGGCGTGTGCCAGCGATATCGGCGGCTCACGTTTGCAGGCGCTGAGAATAGCGGCTGTGCGCACCGCATTTTTTTGGACAAAGTCATCCCTGGCGGATTTTAGGAGAGTCGACGAGGGCTTGCGGTCAGCACTGCTCGCTTCGCTGCCCACCGCCAGAATGTTGGAGGTAGTGTGGGACTAGTTCTTGCGTGCGCTCAACGTATTTCGGGCCAAGCTAGGCACATGCGCCTGTCGGGCCGGTGGAGGTGCCAAGTGTTCGGTCAATATCGCTCTAGTCGTCACCCGAAACTAGAAGGCTGGAGATCCCGTGCGGTCATTAACGCGACCGCATATCTAGCCTCCCCCAGAAGATCGTATCCTCTCTCATCAGGAATCTACGCAGAAGTCTAGGTGGTTCTCTCGTCGCTGCTTCCGTCCCCTTTAATCTCCTTCAACTTCAGTGATTTGATTACCGCCTCGCCCAAATGACGCTGACCCCACGCGTATTGGCCGCTTGGCAAAAGAACGGTGCGGGAAAAATGCTTTCCTCATCGCTCTCTCCTTAAACTTTGGCCCACGGCTGCCGTGAACATCTATTCGCATGCTCTTGACGTAAATTACACGAGCTTTGCGGTAACGTCAGCAGACCAGCTATTGTAGACCGGTTACAGAAACTATTCAGCATTGTTTGCACAATATCACAAGTCATTACAAATTTGAAAGGCACAAATTTACACAACCTGACAAGTAGATGGATAAGGCGGACAAGACTGCCTGGAGGAGCCTCCAAACGAGATCCTTTCTTATCTCCTACCTATTTGCAACAATGTAACAGGACAACTAATCCCGACTGCAGGGTCTGTGGCGAAACGGCCACATATGATCACATGTTGTGGAAATGTAAAGATGAACCTCCACCGGAGAGTCTAGTACAAAGTCCTTCTCTCGACCAATGCGAGGCCATTCTGGTCAGCTCGGACCCGCGTGTTCAAGCCTTGGCCACCGCGTGGGACGCTAAGGTCACCGCATGCCATGGGCCGAGACCATCTAGTCCGGACCGTCTGCATATGTATTTTGGCGAAATAAAGTTTTCTAATCCAATCCAAAATGTGCACAACAGGTGTAGCTACTAGTTTTACCATCATTTACGTTATTCTGTGTCGCCTTTAGCAGCAATTGCGTGCAATGCGGACCTCTGCTTAATAATAATAATAATTGGTTTTGGGGGAAAGGAAATGGCACAGTATCAGTCTCATATATCGTTGGACACCTGAACCGCGCTGTAAGGGAAGGGATAAAGGAGGGAGTGAAAGAGGAAAAGAAGAAATAGGTGCCATAGTGGAGGGCTCCGGAATAAATTCGACCACCTGGGGATCTTTAACGTGCACTGACATCGCACAGCACAGGAAGCATTAGCGTTTATCCTCCATAAAAACGCAGCCGCCGCGGTCGGGTTCGAACCCGTGAAATCCGGATCAGTAGTCAAGTGCCCTAACCACTGAGCCACAGCGGCGGGTGAGACATCGGATCTCTGCTTGTTGTACCAATATTAAATTAGCGTTTAACACGCGGCTTTGATGCCGACTTGAAGCGCATGAAGGCATGAGCCATATTTGCCCCACTGAGTGAAATCACGCGTTTCTTTGTCTACATTTTCTCAGTACCACTCGGTGGCACTCAGAAAGATAGCGTGCTAATGCAACCTGGCATGTGGCGCTTGAATTAATGATTGGTCGCGTGAGGTTGCTCGGTATGAGCAACCTGTATCGCAAAAACTCCACCGGTGGCAACACCTGCCGTTTCAAGGCAGTGGTTCACTGCTTAAACACTGCTTCTCTGCGCCAGGAGTTGCATGAAGACTCCCAGGACTCCATAAATGTTAAGTAGAAAACGACGAATCATGCATATATAGGCCTTAAACTATTAGATATCGCGTCATACTCTTAAGGCTGATCTGTGCAGAGATCAAAAGATGTGAAGTGCTGTCGTGGCGGCTGCTAGGTAAAATTTCTGGCTGTGTGGCACCGGGTTAAATGATGCCACGCGGGGACTGCGTCCACAAAGTGAGCGGGCGGGCTTACCCCTTTTATGACGTAAGCCGTCCTAAGTGTTTCCGCAGACTTTTTTAAGAGCGTTAGCTCATCAGGTTTCCAGGTTTCGTGGAGGCTGCTACAACCCTGAGATCACAGCGCCATCTGTGGCAGCAACTACAAAACAGCATATCTCGTATGGAGACTTGTAGCGCTTCTACCATAGCATTGTAGAGACAACCACCTGCTGCCTGCCAATGATGACGTCTCGGTGCAATATAGTGGATAGGGGGGGGGGGAACTTTGTGAGAATGACGTCAGGGGACGAAATGGCGGCATATTTTCAGTTCCTTGAATCCAAGATGGCGGTCATTAAAATTGGTTGTGCCCTCATATTCCTTCCTCCTCTCACCCCTCCGAAAAATAACCTACAACGGGAGGAAAGCTGTACTGTTACGAGACCGCTATATGTGCAACGATTCGTTCCGCTATATATACTCCGACAACAAGGGGCACCCATCCGGGCACAGTTGTGTACCGAATTTGGTAGGCAGATAATACCCTATGGGTTGTGGTTTAGAAATAAAACCACAATTAAATATTAGGTAAACATTTTATACATGAAATTACTAATTGATGCGTTACCATATCACGCCGCAGACCGAATTATAGCCCACCTTGATCCCTAAACGAAACAAGTTCCGCTTGGGACTTATCTTGAGGGGGTGTAACTGGACAATGAGCGCGTTCTTCCTCGCTTTCTTCGTCTATTAAACCAAACAGCTAACGCTCGTTACTTCAACGGCTTGCAGACGGTCGCGGGTTTTTATTTTTATGGTCTGCGTTGTATTTGAAATGATGCGCACGGAAGTTCAGGTAACATTCCTCTGCCCTATTGGGCAAAAACGTTCACGAAGCGCATTATATTTGAGGCACTTCATGACACTGGCCGCAGTTTTCTGAGAGGTGCCTTTCTAATTATGACTAATTCTTTAAAGACGCAAAGTCAGTGAACTGCTGCACGGAAGAAAAGACAAAATGATTACAAGTTAGAATCACCACTTCATTTCAGCACCGGCAGTTGATGTGATTATGAGAGACTGACAGGGTGCACTTCATAGAATTTATATATTCCGCCGTTTTATTATCGACGCGCTATTATCGCGGTGTACTAGAAAGATTATTTCCGCCTTTTAGTGCAATACGTACATAAAGAATTCGTTGCGCGGAAAGGGAGGACACAATGTGTATTCCGGCAACCTTGCTCCCGTTCGACGACATGGGTCAAATACAGCACAATGTCAACGCTTTAAGAACGAAGCACATGCACGAGACAAGGGTGCAATTTTGCGCGATTGGATTTCACATATTTAAGACGATTACAGCTGACTTCACCCGTTGCACTTGAGCTCAGATCGATGCAGCTTTCGGTCCTACTTTCTTCAGGGCAGAGCCGAACGCGGCTGGGCACCCGAACCACTCTTTGAGCAAAGTGCATAGTATTCCTTTTAACGCGGCAACAATAATAAAATGTAAAATATTATCTGGGCAGTTTGCGGTCAATCACGCACTCCTGTACGTTAAGTTTAGAACTTTACAATGTTAAGCGGTGTGTACGCCAATCGTTGAGCGGCTGGCCTCTCCTCTCATGGCCGGCACGCGCAGCTCCGGCACATAGGTTCTCGGTACTCCGAAGCTTACGATGACTAAAAACGGCCGCAGGGCAGCCGACAGCAAAAGTATACGAGCGAGAGTCCTTATGTCTAACGAGGTTGACATAAAGCAAGCGAGAGCACTTGCGCATGCTGTGTGCCACGGACCATGTGTGTCCTCTCATGCACAATACACAACTCCAAACTGCTTTAGGTTTAATCTCTTTCTTATTTGCCGGTCTCTAAAAAGCGCTCAGGGCCAAGGATAGAAAGAAATGACGTCAGCAGGACGTGTCTGCCAGTAACTTTGCCCGCTTGCTACAATCTTCTTACTGAACGGAGCCCACAGCATTTCGCGCTGTCGGATCGTCCAGGTACACCCTTCTAAGCATGGGTGCAATACAAGTCGGAGCGCCCACCATAGATAGCCAAAAAGAAAAACGGAGGATGTTAGCTATTATATTGAACAAAATTATAGTTACATGAGCCGGTTGTTCACTTATTGGATTCCGGCTTGCTGTCCATCGTGGACGGCTAGCTCTCCCGCTCCTGGGGCGGAACTCGTGGCTTCACCCTTCCAAAGGGTGAAATTGTCATGAAATTATCATAATGCTCGGAAATTCGCTTATGTTCTTATTTTGCGCATTTCGCGGTAAAGACAGCATATGAGCCTTCCTAGCACTCCAGAATTCGGTTCGGGTCTAACGATGTTTAAGTACGGGAGAGTACTCCGCTCCCCGTATTTACGGTCGTTCTCGTCCCAACGCTTGCAAGACGTTCTGTTGCCATTGTGGAGATGTGGGGTGGTCTTCTACACCACACCCACTCCGCGGAGGCGGCTTTAATGATGACTAAGCACGGAGGGATATATGCTCGATGTAACAATTAGCTTACTGACGAAATATGACAACCGCTCATTTTTTCTCTTGGAAATAAAACACTTCATCGGCCAGCTAGCTGCTAAGCATCAACGATGTAATCCTTGGAAGAAGGCTAGATAAGAAGAGCTGCTGACTTATAGGTCGGGGTTCAGACGTGACGTGAGGGTCGAACATTTGCACCTGCTGAGAATGGTTGTGGTGTGCGCCGCATTCTTGGCAGATATCTCCAGGCGCCTGCCAGAGGAGCCAGCGAGAGTATGCGGTCACCGCTGCTCTCTTTGCTGCCCGGAACCAGAAGACAGAAGGCAACGCACTATGAGTTCGCCGGTCAGCGTCGCATTTCTGCGACCAAACCATCCCCAGGAGACTGCTGCTGGAGGGGGCGAGAGCATGCTGTTACTGCCGCTTTCGTCACTGCCCAAAATTGCAATCCTGGCGAGCACGTGCGTTCACAACCACTCACGTGGCTGGAAGACCTTTCGTCTCTCCACAGGTATCCACGTTTACGTGTAGCTGGAGCGCCTGTCGCTACTACTGTTTGTCCATTTGAAGGAGCTAATTCTTGTGTCGCACAGCCAGTGCTGTCCTGACGCTCAATGGTAGGCCACGCAGAAATGAAGACAGCAGCAGGTTTTCTAAGACATGAGCAAATAACAACTGTTTAGTTCTTACCTGCTAATTGTAGCATTGCGGGTAGAGTTCTTGAGTGATTTTCTACAGCGTAGCTGTTAGGCTCTCGTGCTGCGTTCCGCGTCGTCGTCGGCGTCGTAGCCGGCGGCGTAACACGCTACGTGGCAGGCAGCTTGTTAGTAGTTGGTGCCATGCCTAAACGCCGCCTACAACGGCAAAAGCGGAGGAATGGACAAATGGAATTTGGCGGCCACGGGAAGATCATGGAGGATGTCTAGAAGCGTAACAGCGCAACAGAGCCGCATTCAAATTTCGCATTACCGATAATCATAACCACCTGTCAATTTTCTGACTTTATTTAAGCTCTTGTGTTTGTGTCTCTAAGACAAAGCGTTATGAAAACTGAACTCTTAATTACATGTATCAGGGAGCGGAGCAGTGCCTGAGTTATACGAAATAATATTCTAATTTAAGCAATTTCTGAACGGGTAGCTAAATTTATTATGCACTTAGAGACGCTGGTTATATTTGGCTGAGCACTAGACCTAGTGTTGAAGAGCTGAAGTTCTCCAGATCAGGTAGACCCTGCCTACTGGAGTATTTCCTCCTGGAATTTCTTGTGTCAGAGTGGACAAGTCGAGGGTACTGAGTCCACAAAAAGGCGTTGGAATCGCACCGACTGCTGGCACGCCAGCACCGTGGCGGCAGCATAACGGACATAGTCTTCTCTTTATGTCGAGATGAAAGATATATTCCCTACTTAGCTGACGAGCAATTACGCCGGAGCAGACTCCAAAGCGCGAGAGTACGCTGGCATTATCGCCCCAATAGGAGACTAAACATGGCCGTCCTCTAAGCCCTGAAGCACTAAAGTAGCAAGTGGGTTCACATACCGCGCTATTGACTATTCTGGAAGTGAGGACATATCCTTACCCAAAACTCATGCGGCAGGATCGCCCTCTAGACCAGAAGATCAGCAAGGGTGTTGGGTGAAACCACTTGAGGTTGGCGCTTAAGCTAACACGAGTAACCACCTGACTGGGCATTGACCAATTAGCCAGATTACCCAGCTGGGTGTCGTGGTGTCACGGACACAATTCAGTGAACCGCATGGCATGTTTTTGTGTGCATAAGATTTTTTCTATGCAATTATGTAAAATAAGACTTCAATGAGTCAGTATTGAACCCCTGATGCTTTTACAAGCTCCATACCATCTCTATGACACGGTATCTGTGACTTATTACTGAATGTGTAGTGGCGTAAGGCCCGCACAACTTCGACCCACATTCAAGCCGAGCAAGTACTTGGCGCTAACTAGAAATATACACAATGACCCACTCTGATGAATCGGTAGACCTCTATTTCGGTTTCTCATTAATAATAGTTGACATAATTAAACAGGAGTCAACAAGAAAATCGTTGCCATACAAGTTAGGGGAACAAAAAGGTTAAATATATAAGAACGAAAAAAAACTACCCCCCGCAGATTAGAGCCACAAACATGCAAATCTCTAGCTCACTGCCCTAGCCTCACTACCCTAGCTCTGTACCCTCACCGCGGATTTTTTCCCTTTGATTACCGGGTTTCGTCATAGCGTAGCATTTAACAAAAACAGGAAAAAAACATAGATAGCACCAACGAAAAACCAAAAAAGGACGGTGTACACAATGCATATATACAAAAAGTAGATCTCACGACGGGACTGTCATAGAAGCCACCAACGTCGCTTTTGTATGGCACGACCCACTCTATCCTTATCATTACTTTGTAGTTCAGCGGTAAAATGTGAAGTCCAATGGTTTTGCGCCTAGTTTAAAAAGCGGAACGATAGACGACTGGACTCGCATTCTTATGTGAATATATGTGCACTGTTATAAGCATTGAAATATCTTGGTGTATATAATTTTCAGATCGCTGGCAGCTCCCTTGGGTTTGCTCTCATTGTGCGGGTATTTTTTACTACAACCGGAGGTCTGCCACGAATGTGCCACTTCAATCGAAAGAAACGCGAACAACGCGGCGCCTACATACTCCGCTGTTCGAATTTTTCTGATCAATGTCTTTCATGGGACGTACGAAACAGAGGTCAGAATCGTCCTCCAGTGTATCGTGGATGACTGTGGCGACTTTCTGCCTCACTGAGACAATAGCGTGTTGAAAAGAAATTCCAACAGCGAAGCGAGTAGGCTCCATGTTCTTCGCGTTTCATTCGATCGCGATAGAACTTTGGGTTATTCGTTACGTAGCTTCGCAGCGGCTCAAAAAACTTAGTTGGCCACATTTACCTTTTAAACAAACACGTATCAAAGCAAATTGCAAACGCCCAATGAAATACGGTTTGAGTAGCCGTTGTTTACACCAAGAAAAGGTATACGAACCGAGAAACAAGACGAAAATTGTTAAACAGGGCAAGAGTTTTCTTTCTTTTCATCCGTTAGTTCGACACGTGTTAGTCGCTTCTTTTTCGTGCGTTTCACGAAGCACACGTGACTGTATATTCAGTACTCATGAGCGGCTATCTTCTTCGCACGAGGTTGATTGAAGCGGATATGACTCACATCGGACCTCCTCTGAGCGCACGAGTGTCGCGTGTGAGTTAAGGTATGCTATATATCACCATACAAGACACATTTGCAGCACGTCTGAACTCATATGCAGCCCACATAAGCTCACACGAGACACATCTGTGACCGATTAGAACTCGTGTGAAGCATCTGTCTTGATACGAGGCACAACTCTCGACTATGAGTGCATACGAGATGCAGGTGTGACGCATAGCACGTACATGACACGAATTCATATGAGACACCTAAGAATTCTGACGAGATTTTACATCGGGAAGTTGTGCTTTTAAACCCAGATATTATCGCTCTTCAGTGCCATGCTTGCAAGCGTGCATATCTGCCATGCACCAGGAAAAGCTCGTCCTTTTTATGCACAATGTTTAATATTATTATTCTATTTATTGGGTGATATTAATGATTAGAGTTCCACGGCCTCTAAACCTTCGTAGGATTACCGCAAGTGCAACATTTTCTCAGGAACAGCATGCTACAAGTCTATTGCTCTGTTAAAATTTACGGTGTATTTCATGTTTCGATTATTTTATTTCATAGGGCTGCAACTATATCTGTCTAGCGCAGAAAGTACGACAAACTGCCTCAACCTGGGATTCTCTTCGTATGGATATGAATGTGAAAGAAAGCTGTACCATATGGGGTAACCCTACTCCAAATGCACGTCACATAACGTCCCTTTGGCGCTTGTGGAGCAAAGTACAACGGACGAAGTAGTGCTAACTCTCAATGGTGTCATCCAGCTAAAATACTGTGATCTGTAAAAACTTGAACAAACGCTAATATAATTTTAGAATGCGGTTGTTAGAACAATATAATCTCGGAAGCTGCTATTAACGTGATTAGCAAAATCTGAATACCAGAAGTAGAGCAGCGGTTGCTATCAATTAGTTGCCCTATTAAATGAGAGAACATTTAGGAGGAATACAGAAATATCTACATAGGAGCCTTGCTGATGCATTAGATCAATAGTCACTCCACTACCCTAAAGGGTGGTAATGAAATCTGTGCCAGTGAGATACAACAATATCTCGAGTGGGCGTATCAATGTTGAATAAAAAGAAGAAACTGCCAGCGCTTCGCGGTAGCAGAAAAAAAAAACTCTGTAAGATGCTCATTACCACAATGTCTACCCGTTAAAAGCGGATTCTTCAGTCACCAGCAATGTTCAGGACCCCCTTAAACAACCCTGAGGACAACTTTCAGTATCCCTTAAAATCTACTAATGAGAGTAGTCTGGCAATGTAGTAATAGTGCATATTCAGTGCATGTATGGCGCGTCTTCTACACCTTTTTAAACAAAGCATGCGTGTCTCTGGGGGTATTTTTTGTTCCTGCGCTCTATATTCCGGATGCCGACTGTAGCTCTATATGCCGGATGCCGACGAATCACAATGACGAGGGTGACAGTGGATCTCATTCTCAAACAGGCCTTCTTCGTTAAGCCTGCAATGCGATGTTGGCCGACGTTATGTCGGAAAGTAAAATATTCTGGGGCAGTGCTTAAATCGCATTTGCCCTATCGCCACGTAACTTCCATATCTAACGCCAGGTACATTCGTGTCGTAATAAGTTTTATCTTTTTTATTTACCAATGAAGACATAAAAACGCTTGCAACTCAAATGACTGGAAAATATTTTTGGCATAGTTTAAACATAGTGTCCAAATCAAATCTGAGTGCAGAGTGACTTAAACTTACGTTTCTTGTCTTAATAATTCAAAAAATCTAAATGAAGCACCCAAAGCATAAATATCATCCAGCGTGATTTATGATGGGCGTGCTGGTGCAGGACACATCAAATTAGGATTGCACTGCCGGTTTCCATCTCTGGTAAGTTTTTTGATCGACATGTATAGTCTAAAATAGAGAACCCGATTATAGAATTGATTTCCAATGCTTATTTCAAGAGACAATTCAACCTAACAGTGAGTGGAGCTGTCGAATGTAGTATATAAAAGGCTACAGTTCGATAATTTTCACTGAGATATGCCTTACAAATATATTGCATGTTGGAAATACCCGCCGCGGTGGCTTAGCGGTTAGGGCGCTCGACTACTGATCCGGAGTTCCCGTGTTCGAACCCGACCGCGGCGGCTGCGTCTTTATGGAGGAAAAACGCTAAGGCGTCCATGTGGTGTGCGATGTCAGTGCACGTTAAAGATCCCCAGGTGGTCGAAATTATTCCGGAGCCCTCCACTACGGCACCTCTTCTTCTTTGACTCCCTCCTTTATCCCTTCCTTGACGGCGCGGTTCAGGTGTCCAACGATATATATGAGACAGATACTGCGCCATTTCTTTTCCCGCCAAAACCAATTATTATTATTAAAATAATTGCGGAATAAAAGTTCCTCGTAGCGTTTTTCAACTTACTGGTTTCATGAGTGAAACTTTTTTACTCGATCACCATAGCAAAAGTAGACAAAAGCCGTTGTTCTCTGAATCTTAACGCATGAAGTGTTTGCTTGAAAATGTGGAACCTCTTCGGAATGATATCGCCTTTTATTCTTCGACCTTTTCATCTGTTTATGCGGTCGAATATAATGTATTACTGGCTGCTTCAGAAGCCTAACCACAGTTCTACGTCGTATTCGCATTTCTCTCTATATTATATACAGGCTTCGTGACCACTGTCGACGTAGTGCTTGTAATCGAAAGGATATTCTAGGTCTTGAGTTACATGCGATCGGAAGAAAACCAGGGCCGCCAGACATGTGTTGTCTCGTATCTGTACAGCGAATGCAAATCAAACCTCTGTTCAGTTTTTCATCAGGTCAAGAAGTTCCTTGCAGCGATCTTGGCTGCTTGAGTAAATAGGTTTTCCTAAAAGACGGACACTTTGTTGCAGTCAGCTGACCTTGCAAAGTGTATACGTGCACCATTCTTAGCTCCTATGAGGGATTTCAAGGCAAACTTCAGGAACGTTGTCTACTAGCTTTGAACAAAATAATGAAATAGGTGGGTTCATTTCTGGTAATACACAATGTTCGCAGATAGGGACAGATCAAAATTTGAAAAAAAATAGGGTGGTGTGACCTGCGACGCAGCATTGTTTATCCCACTCGTATGGAAATAGAAAAGGAAGGTTGAAAGTTAATCAAGAAGGAAAGTTCTTTTCTATTTTTTTGCATGGTGGGTACAGGTGTTGTCCTATGGTCAACAGACACAAACGAAGCGCACAGTGCATTCCACATTGGGCGTTAAACCTTTAGCACTTATATGTTTGAGGAGCTTCTTGAATCCGCTCCTACCTACCTTTGTTTGGCGCCGTATTTCACCAAAACAATATATTCAAATTTCTTGATTTGGTTTCTTTTGTTCATAGGTGTATGAATGACCAGAATGACAGCTGGTTGTCGATACTTTGCGGCATTTAGAAAATAATTATTAACAAGAAGGGTAAAAAATTTCCTCAGTACCAAAGCATAATCTTAATTTTTGCAGATTCTGGATCCAGCCAAAAGTTTGAAAAAATTTTTAGACAAATTACTCGTACTCCTTTTGTTTTCCTCTCATAGATGTCCGCATCCTCCTCACTACGCATACAGGTGTAGAATGGTTGGCAACAATGTATACCCGCGTTGTTGCAATACCAGTAAATTGGCCAGAACATTTCAGACGCACCTAATACTGTAACAGTATTCACAACATAAAGCTAGAAAGTAGACACACACCAAGGGGCGTGCAGCTGTGTTTACTAAACAATATTTTTGAGTTTGGGTTGATGTTTTGCTTCAATTCTTGTGCGTAAATTTTTTGCTGCAGGTTAGTCTTTCAGGTTAGTATCAAGGTCCTTAGTGTGCAATAGTTTCTACGGTGTTTTGTAGGGGACCATAAGAGCGCTAAATGGCATTGTCGTGGCCACGTAAGGATGAAACGGGAAATACATTTTCACCTGCTCTCCTTTGCGGATGTTCCTGAGGTTTGTCCCCGGCAAAAGGTCACGACGGCCATGGCGTAGTAACTCGAAGATGTATTATATTCGCTTCTTCTATTCAGATGGGCATAGCAGCGGAGGCAGGAAGACAAAAGCAGATGCGCGCAGAGAGATTTTAGGTCACTGGTTAGTCCAGAGACACGGCTTGATAGGCGATGTGCTTTCATAACAGTCTGTTAAATTGACTCCCTTTTTTATTTCTTCTCACCAATTAATAGTGACCCTAACCTAGGACTCTCTGAAGCTGAAACCAGCCACTTCTTATGGCCCTCACCACACACCCTAGCTTTATCAAAAGCCTTTGGAAGACAGCTCGTACAATTTCAACGCAAGAACAAAACCATCAGGGTACAGACCATTTTCCTCCTTCTGCCTGCAAGAAAAACCTTCCAATCGGCCCGGTGCACGGTCCTGTCTATTAGAGTGAAAAGCACACTGCTTCCTCTAAAATACGTTTCTTGACGGTCCCGTCTGCTGCCTCCACATCTGCATGCTTTATCTCCAGAGGACTCGAGAGAGTTCATCGAAGGAGGAATTCGCTTGAGTGCACTGCGACCGCAGCAAGGCGTTCGATATTTTTTGCCGCTTATTAAACCGCGGTCCTCAATAAAAATCCCTGATTATTTCTTTCAATTGCTTAAGAGCTACGTTATATTTCACGCTTGCTAGGAATGCGACAAGGGAAACTCCTTCCCTTATTTCTTTTGTTGTGGCATTCATCAGGAGTCCGTTCTTAGAGCTCCTATTTTTTTTCTGTTTGCTAGAGACATCGCATATATAGTAACTCAGTCCTGACATTTTTAATCTTGATGACATCAAAAAGGTTCGAGAGAATGCCAGGCGAAACAACCGTTCTACTAATAACAATATAGATGCCTTCAGGGAAACGTGCACCAGGTACAAAGTGGTTTTGAACACCGCAAAATAGTAGTGCTAATTTTAATCTGAAAAAGAAGGGTGACATATCGCTTCCATACACAGTTTTATGTACCTATACAGCAAGTTTCTGAACTTCTGTTTCTTTTAGTGTAATGTGAGCGCACTGACTTTATAGGTTCATTTCCGGCCTCAAAACAGCGTGCTCTCCATAGACTTGACGTTGTCTCTCGTGTGTCAAAGCACATCTGTCATCCAGTTTCTTCTTGAGGTTATACAAGGCCAACGTCCCGTCCTCTAATTGAATATGCAACAGTTATCTGCAGTTAGACGTGTAGATCGTGAGCCGTGATCGTCGACAACGCAAAAAGGGAGCTTTGTCGTTACGCAAGCACTTTCTCCAACTCCTTTGATGACTGTCCATCTCTATCGTCCACTTTAATCCCGTTCCCTCCTTGATGACGAGATGCGCGCGTGCCTGGTTGTATCCTTTCTTTCGGATCTGTTCACTGAAATGTGCCTGCAAATACCTCCAAAATCGCCAAGAAATGTCGGACTAAGTCACCCATCCGCATAATAGAACCAACACTGTCCACGCTTCAGATACCTGTAGACATATGATATGCACTTATATTCCCTAGTGTTATTCCAGCACTCACTGTGTTTTTTCTGGTCTCAAGTTCAGAACACACTTTTTACTTGGGAGCATATATTCTCAGCACAGCCCACGTACCTGCTCATATCAGAACGATTTTTTGGTTTTCTTAACCCACTTTCTTGTTTCGTTGTACTGCCATTTATGCTATGTTGCAGTTGCTGTGGCTTCCTACTTGTCCTTGTACATGGTCTCTCCTTTTCCTTCTAGCTTTTCTAAAGTACTTTTGTATTCGGTTTCTACCTCTTTTCTTCATATTCTTGCCAAATTGTTTGGACCAGGCTTTTGATGGTAATCCAGTCTCATACTAGTCCAATCATGGATATCTGTCATTTAAGATTTTTAGTATTACGTGCCTTTATGTATGAAATTTGAGCTGTGTTTCTCGCACTTAGTTGCTTTAATTGTTCTTCCTCCCGACGTGCGCCGGCTCAAATGTTATAGCTGTTCTCTTGGACTATAAGTAAACACTCTTTGATTGACTTAATACTGGCACGAATTGATTTGGCAGCGTTTTGTAGCATACGCAATATCTTAATTGTTCGGTAACATTTTTGCGTTCTGACTCTTCCGCTTAACGTTGAGAAGGAGTAAAGATGTGAGGTTCTTCCTTGGAGGCGCTCGTTTATTTGCGTTGGACTCGTAGCAGACAGCCAGATGATGGACGAACGATACCACGCGGGCGAACAGAGGAATTGGACTTTTAAAACACTTAAAAGCAAACTGGAATGAGAACCTACTCGCAGAGAAGAAACAGGCAGTACGCACTCAGCTACCAAAGCTGTTACAAAAGTAACACTCGAGCTCCGAGATCGCTCGTCAAAGCTTGCCGAAAGCCGGGGCCTGTCTACATTGCTGCGCGACGCCTGACCAAAAAACCTTCAGCTACCAGAGCGTACTTAAAAGTACGCTCGAGCTGCAAGCTCGCTCTAAATAACTGGCCGAGAGCCGGAGCCTGTCTACATCCCTGCGCGAAGCCTGACCTAGAACCGCCTAACTTAACGCAACGCGCTCCTAAATAGCCTATTTCTAAAGTTCTAGAAAAGGACAAGGGCGCTTGGAGAGAAGCAGGCGTTGCAGCACACGTCAAGCTACGTCTCCCTCCCGCTGTTTTCTTGAGCGCGCTAGAATTCTCTCGAACATCTGTCCTCACGCGCCGTAAAGGTCGCGGGAAGAGCAGGTCCTGGCCTCTGCGTTGCAATGCGTTTACAGCCGTGCGTTCCTTTAAATATGATCGGGGAGTTCTTTTCTCTTTTTTCGGCGCGCGCTGGAAACGCCTTGCGCTCCCTACAGCGGCCTTAGAGAAGAATTCCTAACGCTGCAATAATTGACTGGTTTGTAGCGCTCGCGAAGACGAAGTGATCCCATCATGCATAGAGAATGCAGTGTGACTGTTTCGCTATTCCAGCTTTATTCCTCTTCGGCGGTTCTTTACTTGGTCTGTCTTCGTCTTTTAAAATAGGTCAAATGCGCATACGTGACGCGCCAAACGGCTCTCGGTGCAATTTTATACTTCAGCCACTTAAATGCGTTAGCCATCTGCAATCTACGCAAAACCTGGACAGTAGTGTCAGTTTCGGACCGCGCAGTGGAATATGTGGTAGCGGTTGGGGAAGAGCGGTGAAGAGGATGTTGACAATCAGAATGGGTGGGAGGTTCACGTGGAGAAGAGGCGGTGCGGCGGCCAATCAGTAACGTGGAGAAGAAGGGAGGGGACATTTTCTGTAACGCGTGAGCGGAGGCTCCCGTTCCAGGGGGCTGATACTTTCTGTACCTCCCAGCAGCCACTTATTGCAGGAGCTAGCGCTAAATTCTCCATCACTTATGGTCCCAGTGGTTGATATGCGTAACGGGCTGAGCCAGTTTGGAACAGGGGTTTGCTTGGGGTGGACCCAAAAACTGCTCCAGGGGCGTGAGGGTGTTGGTGGACGGCTTTTTGAGGTTGCATGAAGACTGTGTCACTTACCATGTTGTAGAAAGTTCCTCTGATGCGTTAGAACTTCAGCAAAACTTGGATTCCATCCAGTGCTGGTTCTGAAAATGGCAAATGTCTTTGAATGCTAAAAAATGCCAATTTATTTCCTTCACTCGAAAGCGTTCCCCTTTACAAACAAGTTACTCATTACATAATGTTCTCTTGCAAAAAGTTCATGAATATAACTATATCGGTGTTTATATTACATCTATCCTAACGTGGACGAGGCAAGCTGAGTATATCACATCCAAGGCCTGCAGAATGCTCAATATCTTAAAACGAAATATCACAAAAGCACCGTCTAATGTCAAACAACTCCTGTATTTCACGTACATACGACCAATTTTTGAATATGCCTGCCCTGTATGGGACCTCCCGTTTGCTTACTTATGTGACATGCTCGAGCGCGTCCAGAATAAAATGCTGCGAGATTTGTGTCCAATAATTACAGCTTTGCAACTAGTATCACATCTCTTAAAAACCACCTTCGTTGGGCATGTTTAGCTAACCGTAGGAAACATTTGTGATTGAAAATCATGCTTTGCATATATATTGGAAGGTTGAGCATTGACAAAGACCGGTACCTGCTTCAACCACACTTTTTTTCTAGACGATTTCATCATCAGTGGAAGATCCGAGAGATTAAATGTAGGACAGAAATTTACAAGGCCTCGTACTTTCCACGGACGATCAATGAGTCGAACAGGTAGCCGGCCGGCGTCACTGAGTGCTGCACAGAAGGTCAATTCCGCGCAATCTTATCTGATGTGTGACCTGGCGCGCAGTTCTTTTCCGCGTGTCTTTTCATTTAATTAGCGTTTTTTTGTTGGAGCGCGGTGGTTCTCCTTCAGTGCATGCATTTCCTCATCTATTATTACTTTATTTTGTATTTTTGATTGTATTTCTGTAGGTGTATATTGTATTTTTGTTATCCTCTGTACTTTCCGCCAAACGAGCAAAACTAATTGTGTCCGCCCCCCCCCCCCCCCCTGCAATAATGCCTCCGGGTGCTGCAGGTATCTGTAATCAATAAATAAATAAAAAATGGAGTACGCGCGGCACGTGTGCTGGCGATCTCGCTTTACCTGCGCTTTTTTGTCAAGCTTTCCATTGCTGCTACAAGGTGGCCACGTTATAGGTAGACCATATTTATTCGCCGCAGCGCTAAGAAATCGCACAAAGTGCAGACAACAGCAGATGAATATTTATTTACTCCAATCGAGCACGTGAGGTGAATTATTCTTTGAAAAAAAAGAAGCTTTTTTCCGTATGCAGAATCTTTACGTTACCACCGGTATTGCAAAAAAGTGCGATGTACTACACACACTGATAAGTGGTTATCATACATGTTTAAAGGTTTGCAGCAGCTCTCCTTGCCGACACTTTGATTTTCCGGGCAACACAAATGTTCAAACATAAGTTGCTTGAAATTCATGCTGCACTGGCTTGGTCAGGAATATCATGCTATTTATGTTAGCGTGAAATTAAGTAGCATTGATATGCGTTTTAACTGCACAAATTTCATGACAGCAAAACGTTGCTGTAATATAAAGCAAAATGTTGAAATTTTCATTCACTTGCTTTTTTTTATTTACGAAATTGGAGTACACTAGATTTTTTGCGTTGGATTAACAGCCAACCACGACATTTCTGTACTTCCGCTGGTCAAATTTGATTTTTGTGCCTCCGTCTCCACACAGTAGTTCCCCTGGAAAATAATCGTAGTCGGCAACGTCCAGAGCAAAACACCGCACTTCACTGACGCCTGGTAATTGAAGGCGGCGCTGAACAGCCCACACATTTGTCGTCTCATGTCGGGGAAGTGAGGTAGCCCGACCGCTAAAGAATTTCGCAGGGACAAAGTTCACCCCCGCAGCTACTGTCGTAGACTGTAACAAGCTGACACACAAGAGGATTCACGACGGCAGCCCGTCAGCACGAGCCGCAAAAGACAGGCGGGTGGGGGGGGGGGGGGGGGGAGCTATGAGAGAGCGCCGGGTTTCGAAGGTCACGAGCACAAAACGAAGCACTGTCGAAGCTGTTGCTCCATTTATATTACGAAAAGATGAAGGAACACAAAGCCAGAGTGACCGACGCCGCCGAGACTGCAATAGCGACCTAAGCAACGCAGCAATACTCCCCAAAGAGCCAGCGAAATATGCCAAGGGTGTGCGATTCTTGCTACGGCGCAATGGTCTACGGCTGAGCGTTTTGAAAATTCCAATCTCACAGAGGCAGAAAAATATCAGAGATAGTGTTCCTTTTTGCACCATCTTCTTGTTCTTTATCCGTGAACCAAACGTGAGGAGGGTGGTCTCGCTCCGGTGGCTCTCTCCCACCGTTCACCCTCTCCTATCGAACTTAAAGAGCGAAGGCACACGGCCACCTTTTGTCTCCTTCGAAACACGGCTGCTGCGGTTAGGGTCGAATCCGGATATTCCTCCTGAGCAGCCGAGTGCCCTGACCTGATTTGCTGTTTATTCTGAGTCTCTGTTCATGCTATATCCGAAGCAAGCTTTTCCAACGACGCATAACTTTAATGCATTTTTTAATAGCTATATTGGGAAAGCGGGTACACGAAGAAAAACTTACGCGATTGCAGTGCTTTGAACGTCAGGCGCAATCAGCTATGAAGCTTTCAAAGACTCATATCAGCACCGTGAGGAAAATGAGTTTACAGTCATTGAAGCCTGGGACACCTCATACCCTTCCTGGCGCAGTGGCGCAGTGGCTAAGCGATGCGCCACTGCCCTGCGATGGCAGGTGCTTCCAGCTGTGGGGCTTGTGCGACACAGGTTGCTTTTGCCAGCGACAAATCTTTTAATTTACATGCCACCTGTGACGGTGTGCATTTTTTCACTGTCTGGCGGCCAGTTCGGTGAATATCTGGTGCGTTAAAACCACTAATTGGAAAAGAATAAACGAGGTAGTGAAGAAATCAAGCGATATAGAGGTTATAGCAGTGGAGGGCTTCACCGGAGCGACGGCAAGCTGCGGAGCCTTTTTCTCTCCTTATTGCACTCCCATCTTCCAGCCTACACCACCTCCCCCTTCCCCGGTGCTGTTATACGTCTTTCGTTTCCTACCTGACCTCCTCTTATGCCAGCTGTGGCTGCGGTTAGGGTGTACACCGAAATATGAGGCAGTCATTGCGTAATTTCCTTTCCGCAAGAGACGCTGCTGCAGAGTTCAGTGCCGCATTGATGAGGTGCGATGAAGAGGAGTTCAGGACAGATATTCGGGCAAAGTATGCGCTGTGGTATGCTCCCAGATTCGGCGCTCGCAGATTCTCATTATTCTTCGTTGTGCCGCCAGGATATGAAAGTGGAAACGCAATAAACAAATCGTCCCCCTTTTCTATGCTGTAGTGCGTTACATACACCTTCACGGTTGTTCAGAAAGCATGCCAGCCTCGGACAGCTCAATAAAACAGCCTCGGCCTGACCACCGAATTTACTCGGACAAATCGCCGCAGCGCGGTGGCCGTAAGACAAGCATGCACGAGATGGAACGAACGCTGCACAAGGTGTTCACGTGTGCTGTCCTCAAGGAGAGGCCGTGTGTGACAGGCATGCTTTACTCGTTCTTTTATTCTCGGTGGGAGCGAGTAGCGGCGCTAGTGATGGGAAAATACCGGTAGCACTATCGATACTAACGATAGTTCAGTCACTATTGAACTATCTATGCTAAAAAAATGTCTATAGTGGTATTGACAGCGCGCTATCGATATAAGTGTTCATAGTACTTTGGATAGCACTATAGACAGTACTTTTGATAATTAGCACATTCGATATTAATATTGAAAGAAGAGTTTAGATCTGGGCCAGCTGATGCGTAGGCAAAACACCAGTCAAAAAGACGAGGCCAAAAAAGGAGGAACGCAAACCATGACGACTGAACTAGCAACTGTGCTTTATTGAACAAGGCACCTTCGCTGTAAGGCTCATAGCACAGGCGCAGAAAACCCAAACCCTTCTTTGGACAATGACATCAGATAGATCAGTCACACAACTATCGCCTGCACGCCAAAAAAGAGAGTTCTTTATCAAGCAGACGTAACAAAGTTGTGCTAATTCAATCTTCGCCATGCAACCTATTATAGTAGGCTTCTAAAATTTCGCGTTCTTCTTTCCCCCTGCCTCTGCCAAGAATGCATGCGTTGCCAAATAGCGAGTAGCAGCCAAATTCGCGACAGTGGCGGGGCAAGTTTTATCCTTCAGCAGATCCCCGTGAGCTGTGTTCGCGCAGCCTGTCATTAATACACCGGCCTGTTTGGCGCATGCAAAGACTTTCGCATATGAGCGAAAACTTACACAGCAGGCCTGTGGAACATTTCGTGCACACATTTTTATGCTGCTTCGTCGTACAACTAGGAATTCTCGATTTGCCTCTTTATGTAGGCGAGCACAGGTCTCACCACTTTAAACTTCAAATCTTTTTGTTCAGCGGCAACAACACCGAGCAGCCTGGAGTTCTCATTTTTCTTCTTAATCCTTTGAAGTAGAGAATGAGCAACCGCTTTTAGGAGGACTCTTGGATACGCCGCTGCCTCCACACGTAGGATTCGTTTCTCAAAGCTGCCCTAACTAGCGTGGTGGCAGTTTTTTTCAGTGGATTGCGGAGAATATTCATACACATTCCTCTTTTCACAATCTTAGATTGTGCGGATGCAAAAGTCAACAATGTCTCCTTGCTCTCAGGTGAAAGTATCCTTCATGAATGGCCATCGTCACAGGAGCTTAATTAAAAGTCTAAGAAACTTATCGAATGGTAGCTAGTAAGTGCGTGGGTGAAGTTAAGCATTTTAAATATATTCTCCATGTGCAGGCAAGGAGTCATTAGGTGAAAGCTCTAAATGTATCAAGAAATCCTCAACGTACCTAGAACCTCTGCACACACGCTTGTTTAGAAGAACGTGTTTAAGGGAATGGTCAAATATGTCTAAACAAATTTTACACAACACGGGAGCAACGCTATCGCCAATACATATTCGTCTTTTCTGTAGGTAGAAGAGCCCCTTTAAATGAACATTAGGGGAAGACATGAAAAGGTACACAATTTCTAAAAAAGCGTCAATTGACACACCACACGCGTTCTAAAACCCCACAGGATTGGAATCTTTATTAATTTACCGCACTGGTACGAAAAGTTCGTCGCGAGGGATGCTTGTGGTGTCGGTCCGGAGGGCCGCCCAAAAAGTGAGTCGAGACACAGCAAAACATGACGAATGACGTTTTATTGATGGCGGGATGGGTTTATATATGAAGCGATCCCAGATGCCCATAGAAGAGGCCAAATCCAATACAAGCAGAACGAAACTGAAACTAAAACCCAGGACAAAACATACCCGCTGCATTCAGGGAAAAGCAAACATTGGTGAAAATTTGAAATTGAATGGGAAATTTTGAATACGAAGTTTTACAAATACAGCATTAGCGAATATCTTAACACAGAAATTCATTTACTCTTTTGGGAGCTTTAAATCCGAAAACAAAATTCCATACCTCATCCCGAAATAACAATGAATCAACACTTCACTCTTCATGAAAAACGCACATGTCACGCTTGATCAAAACAATGCACTTCATAAAACCAGTGAACCTTTGAAACATCTGAATATCTGAAATAATAAAGAACACTTCATAGAAAACGACGAATATACCCATCCGAAATATATCTTCTCCCCCTTTTTTCTCTAGAAATATAAAGGGGTCTTAAATGCATATAAAGCTGAAATCATCGAAAATGCTCAATAAATCCTGCTAGGTCAGTGTCGCTAAAGGCTACTATTAACGTCAGATACCGGGGCTCACTTGATATCATTAAGGTTTGGATGAATTACCCAATCTCTGAGCGTCCCCAGGGAATCTGCTGATGGGCGTCCCCATGAGCAGTGAACCCTTCATCCAAAAATATGTTATAAATAGCTCCTTCTTGCTGTATTTATGAAGTTACCTCAGAACGTCGGCTAGTTTTAATTGGCCGGGAGGAACATTCTACTCTATGAAAACTAAGGGCCCACACGACCATAGAACATCGGCTAGTTTTGCTCAACCGGAATATACACACATGAACATCGGCCAATTCCAGTAGACCCGAATAAACATACGAAAAAACAGCAAGTCACCTTATGAAGTCACACGGCTTTGACTGAAAAGACATATAATGTCTGACATCAAATAGTACTATAAGTGTATCTGCTTGCACGAAGAAAAGGAAATATGCATAGTGGCCTGAAAAATCGTACTTATTTCTGAACAGTTCAGCATTATCCTTATCATGTTTGAATGTTCCTTAGACGAATGTTCTTACTAAGAAATGCAAGCTCATAATATTATACGGAATAATCCTGAAAACAGAATGAAAGAAAAATGTCATAAATATCGAAACATTTCAAGTCATTATATCAGTATAATGTTATCCACTGAAATATGTCGCATTCACTTCCTATACAATACTTACTGGGAAGGAGAAACAGCGAACGACAGAAATGACATTGAAAGACATGTAAAATACCCGGTTGCATTTTATGAAATATGTTACTCATTGAATTGAAAATATGCAATTCCCCTTATTAAACAAGGGAGATGAATGCAAGACAAGTTATTGGGACACATAGTCCTTAAACCAGTATGGCTTGCGAGTGCTCCTTCTTGGTCGCTCCGGTGCTAAACTGGATTCTTGAGGAGACGTCCTCAGGCGAGGTTCCGAAGGCTGCCGTCGCCGTCGGTTCCTTGGCGGAACACCAGGGGCTGGCCTACTTCCATCAGGCAGTACTGAACACTGGGAACGCAAGGTAGGAGGCACATCTTGCGTGCCCACGGATAAATCATGTGGACGCTGAGCACTTGTGCCAGAAGGCACATCACACCCGTTCACAGGTAAATCACTCGCATCACTGGAGGTTAGACGACATGGATTGTCCAGCCTGTGGCAGTGAAGAAATTGTGAAGCGAGTTCTAGCTTCTGAAGGCTAGGGTACCGATGATGCATCAGGAGGATGCCGAGGTAACACTGGGACCGCCGAACCTTGATTATGTGCATAACATTTAGGATCGTAGGAAAAAGGTAACTGAAATAAATCAAAAAGTTCATCCCCTTCCCGATTCATTTGCCGCGGTTGAATGACCTCCCGTGGTGCGAAGAACCTTGTCTCCTTTGAACTGAATAAGGGGTTTACGAAATTTGACAATGTCTCCTGGCTGAATTCTGGGTGGTCGTGCTCCACGTTTGTTATCTGTGTTTTCTTTCATCTGTTTCTTCTCCATTCTTTTCCTCAAATCCTGAATAGCTAGATATGGCTTCTCAGCAAACAACGACAGAAATAAAGTAAATATCACTATATCTAGCTTTGTACGCTGATGTCTTCCCTGAAGAAGTACTGCCGGTGCCACCCCTGTTGTGGCATGAGGTGTCGATATATATATATATATATATATATATTATATATATATATATATATATATATATATATATATATATATATATATATATATATATATATATATATATATATATATTCCGAAATACTGTGCAATTGTGGTTTTCAAAGGCCGACGTTCCAGCGATGACAGTTGAACAAGACTTAAAAGTTCTGTTAAATCTTCCCATTTGTCCGTTGACTTGCGGGTGATATATTGAAGAATAAGTTAGCTTGTTAGCTGTTTTTCAGAAGTTTCTTAAATACCTTTGACATGAACTGAGGGCCTTGATCGGATACTATCTCTTCTGGATAGCCTTCATGGGCAAAAACATCGAGTAAAAAATCTGTAATATCTGTAGTTACATTATCTGTCATCTTCACCTCAGGCCATTTCGAAAAATAATCAACTAAAGTGATGGCATAGCAACAATGTCGAGGCGTTCACTCACCCGCGCTATGTCGATTGCCAACTTCTGCCAAGGCTTCTCTGGAAAAGGAACAGGCTGCGAAGGTGGCACAGATGTTTTCGCCGTTTTTACTTCATGAATGGTAGTAGGTGGAATAATCTCTTCCTCCGACGCGTATGCCGTAGCTGGAATCTAATCTTCTGACGCGTACACTTGCACTTCTCTCACAGACTGACTGAAAATGTCCAACTCGTCCACAACAAAAACAAGTTCTTCTCTGCGCAGGACATGTAGGTGTCGACGCTATGTGGCGATCCGATCCACATCTGTAGCAGTAGCAGTGCGCCATGTTACGCGTTGCGCGTCTGTGCGCGTTCGTTGACGGAGCCCTGTCGGAAACATTGCGTTCGTTCGGAACGCTGGCAGCAACGCTGCTGAAGTTGCGTCTACTTGTACACGGTGTTACGATGCCTTGTTGCGCCGGACGTCTTGAGGAAGGGGCGTCTTGGAGCGGAGGCATGGTTTCTTGACGTCGGGGACGAGCTTGATGAATAGACTAAACTTCTTGAATTTGCGGAGAAACTCGTGGCAACGATGGCGTTGCTTGGCGCAGTGAACGAACTTGATGACATGAGTAGGTGGCTTCCTGCATTGGTGCTGCGACTTGTTGAGCGTCGCGAGCCGTTAACTCATACCGCAAAGCAATATTCGAAGCTGTAGAGAATATATAATATAATTATAATTGGTTTTTGGGGAAAGGAAATGGCGCAGTATCTGTCTCATATATCGTTGGACACCTGAACCGCGCCGTAAGGGAAGGGATAAGGAAGGGAGTGAAAGAAGAAAGGAAGGAGGAGGTGCCGTAGCGGAGGACTCCGGAATAATTTCGACCACCTGGGGATCTTTAACGTGCACTGACATCGCACAGCACACGGGCGCCTTAGCGTTTTTCCTCCATAAAAACGCAGCCGCCGCGGTCGGGTTCGAACCCGGGAACTCCGGATCAGTAGTCGAGTGCCCTAACCACTGAGCCACCGCGGCGGGGCCTGTAGAGAAGGAGATATCAGATCCTCCTAACAAAAGGCGTTCGCGAACACGTAGCGATGAGTAAACGGTGACGAACCTGTCTCTCATTGCTTCGTCTGGGGACGCAAAACTGGACGCGTTTGCCAGATCTTGGAGTGCGGCTATGTATTATGTGACCGACTCATCTGACTGCTGCACGCGGTTGTAGAATTTACATCGTTCTACAACCAAATTTTTCAACACAGAAAATTCTTGGGCAAGTAATGTCACTGCCGCCTTATACACATCTGGCGCAGTATCTCCCGTTTCTGTGGACGCTGCTGATGGAAGCGACGCAATCACCTGTTGCGTCGTAGTAAGTGCAAAATAAAAACTGTGCTCTTCGTCCCCTAAATTATACCACAACAATGATTGATTGATTTCAGGTCATGCTGAAGAACCACCGGATAAGTTCGAATAAAGTTCAAATGTATGCATTCATTGTGGCCAAGGTAACTCCGGGCGTCTCGGTCTCTGAAGGAAAGGCTCAGGTGCCTGAGCGCCGGAGAACCCTTGCGTCGCATTCGAATTTTTTCCCCGTTGATAATCTTGTTCGCAGGTTGTATTTCACTAGTACAATCGTCCCTCAATTCAACTTTCAAACGTCATCGGCAGAAATGTCGCATTGGCATCCCGAAGCAATACTCAATATGGCGGTTGAAAACATCAGCGGCCTTTCGGTCTCTCAATGGCTGGTCATGAAAACGGCAGCAGCGTCCCGGCTCCTCCAATGGCTGGCTACAAAACAACAGTGGCCTCCTGAATCGCTGCTAAAGAAAATGCTGACCCAGCACAACGTACTTGCGGTTCTTATTTCGTTCTGTATTGAATAGTGAACATGAAAGTTTGGCGGCCTCCCGCTCTTCGCGATTGCCGGTTACAGAAAATGGCAGCCAACGGTCTTCCTCCCTCCTCGTCTGCGCAGCAACAGGTAGCACGCAGTGGCGGTAATTGCGTAGATCCGCTAGGCTCAGCGACCTTTTCAACCGGCTGAACTCGAGGATTCTGAAACCGCAACCTCGCGCATTTTCACAAGAACACTTTTCACGTGTCAAAGAAGCGCCGGTAATGTGCGCACTCACTCACTTTCCAAAGCTTTAGCTTTCCAATGCTTTCCAAACGCAGCCGACGAGGTCGGGTTAGAACCCAGGAACTCCGGATCAGTAGCCGGAGTTCCCGGCTTTATGGAGGAAAAACGTTAAGGCGCCCGTCTGCTGTGCGATGTCAGTGCACGTTAAAGATTCCCAGGTGGTCGAAATTATTCCGGAGCCCGTCACTACGGCACCTCTTTCTTCCTTTTTTCTTTCACTCCCTCCTTTATCCCTTCCATTATGGCGCGGTTGAGGTGTCCAACGATGAAGTTGAATTAGCCGCTGAAAACAGAACGTGAAGAAATAAACCGAAGACGACGGAACGTCGTCACATTTAAACTGATTCATGACGGCCAACTCACGTTAAGGCAGTGGGCCTAATAAATCCCATCCTCGTCGCCAATGCCGTGTCAGCCTGGAGGGCCGCCCAAGAAGTGAGTCGAGACTCAGCCAAACATAATGAATGACGTTTTATTAATGTTGGGATGGGTTTTCATATGAAACGACCACATGACAATCCAAAGTAAAGATCCACATAGACAAGGTCTTATCCAATCCAAGTAGAACGAAACTGATACTGAAACCCAGGACACAACAATGCTCTAAAATAGATCTTTATTGTCGGCCGAAAAAGATGCAATGGCCCCCGGGATACCCTTTCCGAGCTCTTCTATCACCTATGCCGAGCTAGCTACACCGTATGGGTCCTGCACCGGGGCGATGTGAGGTGTCGCGAAAAATCTGACCCAGCAGCTTCTGCCAAGAAACCTGCATCCATAACACTGGCTCGCAATGGGCAACACACCACTTCGGACCCAATGTTACCTCTAGTTACAGCCACAGGAAAGGAGGAACCACGCATTACAAATCAGGAGGCCTTAGGAATGCTCCACAGCACCGCTCTCTGCAGTGGAGTGGAAGTACCTGTGCGTTCCAGCAACATCGGTACCAGCCGAGCGCGTATTCTCATCGGCTGGGCTGGTCTTTTTAGATAGGAGGAGCAGGCTGAAGGGCAAGAAAGTTGACATGCTAGTGTTCCTTCACCAGAATGCTAGGGTGCTTGGCGCGGGACATCACACTTGCGCCGTGGAATTCCGAGCAATTTTCCAATTAAAGTTTAAAAGCCTTGGACCCAGATCTGAAGCTTGGTCTTCAATCCGGCCTACCCCAACGTGTAGCTACTTTGCTATGTCACCTGTGGCTTGGTGTAGCTTTCACCAGCCACAAATCTTTCTAAATCGGTTTGGCTAAGAGCCCTGCGTACGTCAGCTGCTGGTGTGACGAGAATATGGCTGATATTCTTTGTGAATGTCCTATCCACAGTGACGAAAGACAGTCTTTCTGCCGTGCGCTGGAGCGTCTAGGTTCACGCCCACTGACGGAAATGAAGATCCTCGGCCACTGGCCGCTGTGATAGTCGGCGTAGAAGGTCTGCAAGGCACTGCTCCGCTTCCTGAGAACTTCTGGCCTGCACGATAGGCTGTGACTGAACCGTTCGCTTGCTGACCTTGAATATTGACTTCAATTTTCTGCTGCTCTCATTTCTGGTTAATTTTTTATCCCCTCACCCCTTTTGTCCCCGTGCAGGGTAGAAAACTGGTTATTCTTCCGGTTAACCTACCTGCCTTTCATTTTCCTCCTCCTCCTTACTGGTCCGTGTTAGGCGTCCTCGTCTTCATCCGATGGCTTGTAGGCAGTAGCTGGAGATAAGCAGTCCGCCTCAATTCCATAGCGTCCAGATGTGTAGGCGATGATGATGCCGAAATCTTGGAGGCCCAAGATTCATTTACTGAGAAGGCCAGAGGCCTTGTTCAAATTCGCAAGCCAGCGCTGTGCGTAGTGAACACTCCGCACCAAAGGTTGTCCCTAATCGAATAAATGGCAGCGGAAAGTAAACGAAGACATCGAAGAAGCACACAAACGAGGACGATGCTGCGTCCTCGGCAGGGGCAGGAATTTTGCCACAGCCCAGTTGGTGGCGAGGCGCATCTTCGTGGTCGTCGATTAGGTAGCCTTAACCTTCGAAAGAGAACGGCTACAGTACGCTGTTCCTACGGTCAGTCGCTTTTCTGTAGCAGGACGATGCCTTGACCAATGCTGGTTGCAACGCAATCAATTTCAATCTGGGCGCTTTCATCATAGAGCCCGATGACCGTGAAGGGATGTAAGCGACACTGAAGTTTCTTAAACACTGCCGCTTACGACGCTCTCAACCAAATAGAATGCGTCCATTGGTCGATTGCGTCTGGGGTTTCGAAATGCGCGAAAAATTGTTAACAAATCGGCAGTAATATGCAGATTCCAAGGAATCTGCGCACAGTGTTCTTCCCGGTGGGGGGCGGAAACTCTAAAATACTAGCTATTTTCTACTGGTCTTCGCGTACACTATTTTTGCGAACAACGTTAGCTAGAAACAGCAGCTCTTCTAGGCGAAGTGGCACTTCTCTGCTTTGAAGGGGAGCCCGGACGACTTCACTGCTTCCAGCATTGTTCGAAGCGTTCTCAGCTGGCCATCAAATTGTGAGGGAAAGGTAAAGACGTCATCTGAGTGTACTAGATAAATCTGCCTCTTCAAACATGCCAGTGCTGTATCCATTACCTGTTGGAACGCCGCTAGAGCAGTAGAGACTCTAAATCGCATAACCTTGAGCTCGACGATGCCGCCATTGGGTGGGAAGAACGCGGTCTTCTCTGTGACTCTTTCATCGACATAAATTAGCCAGTAGCCGCTGTTGAGGTCCATTGCAGAGAATTACTTTGCGTTGAAGACACAGTCCAGAGTTTCGTCGATGCGGGGAGAGGGTACACGTCTTTTTTTTCTTCATGCCATTCAAGCGGCGGTAATCGACGCAGACACAAAGTTTGCGGTCTCTTTTACAACTCGATCCGGAGTCTCCCAAGGGCTCATCAACGGCTAGATGACGTCGTCGTGAAGCATTTATTTCACTTGGTCTCGGATTGTCGGGGTTTATTGCTGCGACAGCATATTAGCGGATTTTGCGAACAGGTTAAATTTTTTCTTTGGTTCCACTGCGATGTTCGCTAATCAGCGCTTGTAGGACCTTTGACGACAATATCCACTGGCTGTAACTTTTAAAAAGAGCATGTATATGCTCTGGTTTGATCCGCGGTTGTATTGGATTAACGTCAAAGTGGGCGAGTTCAGTTGGTTGGGCGAATCTTCTGCGAATCGGGTGGAGAGGGCGAAGGGCTCTTGTACGTCAGAGAATTCGCGTAAAAAGGCAGTTGTCATAGCTGTGTTGAGGTGAAGGTATACTTCACTGAAGTTTATCGCGGCAGCTCAGCTAGTCGACATCTGAAACGGGCTATGCGTGGATCGGTCACCAGTCCTGGATTTATTTGTTTCCATTTAAAATTTTGTTTTTTTTTACGGGTGCGCTACGAGCTGTTTATTTTTATGCAAGGTTCATCCATAGTGTTTTAGGCGTAGTTCCAGGGCAACTCATGCAAATTATTTGCGATTTTAATATTTTTCTTTACCTCGCGAGTTTACGCTCATTTCAAGTGCAGCTCGCAAAATAATTTATTGCAAAACGTTCTAGCGAAGGCAGCCCTGCCAAATTGAAGGATAATCTGAGATAAGCTGACGGCGTCTTTTGTGACGGCGTCTTTTGGGGGGGGGGGGGGGGGGGTTGGCCAGGGTCTCTTCCAGATGCGAACAGGAAAAAAACTCATCCAGGTTTATCTCAACCGGCTCATATAGAGGAATGTGAGAGAAAAAGAAAATCCTAGAAAGCCGAAATGAGTTCCCCCAAGAAACGAACGGGTTCCGTCAAAACAGGTCTGCGACTGACAATATCATCGCCCTCGTCTCATCAATTGAGGAGTACCTTCATGCTGGATACATCCCAACAGCCGTTTTCCTAGACATCAAGGCCGCTTTTGACTCCGTCTTTGACCATGCAATTCTCGCAGCCTTTGGCAGTCTTGGCCTTGGAGGAAGGCTATACAAGTGGCTCGGGCATTATTTAAAAGAACGACAAATTTTTATTACCACTCCAAACGGTCCAACACTCTTTCACGCAGTGGAGAGGGGCGTACCACAGAGAGCGGTGCTCAGCCCTCTCCTATTCAATATGGTCCTTATTCACATAAGAAGACACCTTCCGAGAGGGGTCCGCATAACAATTTATGCTGATGATATCTGCATCTGGACCGCGTCACGTTCGCGCTATATTACCCAGCAACGTCTTCAGAGAGCACTATTGCACATTTCGATGTACCTGGCTTCTAGAGGTCTTCGTCTCTCGCCAGAAAAGTGTGTTGGAATGGCGTTTACAAGAAAAACGATGACCCGATATCCGCTGCTCCTAGGCGGACGATCGCTGCCATATGTACGATCTCAGCGATTTCTGGGTGTTGTAATCGACTATAATCTGTCATGGTCACCTCAGATCAAAAAACTCCGTGCGAGGATTACTGCAGCATCGCAAGTGTACAGGTTCATGGCGGGAACAAGGTGGGGTAGCAACTGCCGATCAATGCTTCTGCTTGAAAAAGCCTACATTGAAGGAACCTTGCGCTACTGTCTACCAGTGCTTCAAAGATTATCTACATCAAGCAATACGACTCTCAATGCCGCACGGAACAACTGCCTGCGAATATGTCTTGGCCTCCCAAAGGGTTCCTCTGCATAAGGAACAGTAGGAGAGGCAGGATGTCTCCCACTAGAGGTAATTGCCGCCCAGGAAACTATGCGTACCCATCTCCGCCATGTCCTGCAAGGGAAGAAGCACTTCCTACACCGTGTCCACCTAACTCACAGCAACTCTAGCTTTGGCCAGGCAGTGCAGCTCCTCCCCCTTCCTACTATTAATCAGCCTCAGAAACTACTACCTCTGGCCTTTCCTCTATGGACACTCTCTCCTCTAAAGCTGAAGAAGTCTGTTCCAGGTGTGAATGCAAAGAGCCGCATGCCACAGGCAGCACTTCTGCAAGCTACTCTCGCCTACTTAATCGAAGAATATACGCAGCACACCCATATCTTCACCGATGGTTCAACTACTAAAGAAACTTCTTGTGGCCTTTATGTGCCCTCAACAGGCCATGCCCTTTCTTACCGGCAGCAGCGGAGGACCTCCTCTACAACAGCTGAGCTTCACGGCATTAAGGAAGCTGTTTCTTACATCCTGCGCCGAACCGCCGGCCGTTGGGTTATCTTCACCGATTCAAAAGCATCTCTGCAGATTCTGGCCAACCTGCTGAAGAAAACGAATCACCAGCCAGTTTCTCTGGACATTGGGTATATCCATCATTTAGCTATTGCCGCAGGCCACTGCATAACATTCCAGTGGGTACCTGCTCACTGTGGCATTATGGCTAATGAAAAAGCAGATGAAGCGGCCCGTAAGGGCCATCCACATTAGAGATACATTCGAAGTTTTCTCACGAAATCTGATGCGTCCCAAATGGCTAAAAGTTTTGCGTACGAAGAAACGTATCGGCTTTGGAGTTTGCCGACACATCAGTACCAATTTCTTCACTCAATCGACCCACATCTTAGATCAAGACTCTCACCCAGAATTCCTCGACAACTCGAAACACTTTATCACCGACTTCGTCTGAATGCTGCATATACAAATGGCCTGCGATGCCGTTTTGGACAAATGAACAGTCCGCATTGTGACAACTGTGCTTCGATAGAAACTGTGGAACATATCCTGCTTGAGTGCCCTGCGTATGCTAACGAGCGTGCGTACTATGAACATTGCATGCAGAAGCTCTGCCCAGTGCCCCTAACAATGGACAAAATTTTAGGCCCCTTAGCCTGCTTCAGGCAACAGAGACTTGCAATGAACTTTCTTTTTACATATTGAAAAGACATTGGACATCTCGATAAGCTCTAAATTCACTTGCAGGTTACCTTCATGCATTCTTCTTGCAGTGAACTTCGTCAGCCCATTCGTCGGACTATGCACTCCATCATTCCATAGGTTACATCAATACTCGCCACTGCATCCTTAGTACCCATTTCATGGCTGCATTTTATCTTCGTTTTTTTTCCACCTCTTCCACGCTGCTCTCCTTCAGTCTTTATCTCCCAAATTCCCCTCCCTACGCAGAGTAGCATGCCAGCGATATTGAAACGCCGGCTAAATTCTCTGTTTCTTCATTAAAGAGTCTCTCTCTCTCACGAATTTTGAGAGATCTTGAGAAAATCAGAATGAAAATCGAAGTCAGTCTCTCGCCGCTCCGTTTCCTCTTTTTCTTTACGTCAGTATATATGGCACATACCCACGCGGGGGTTGCGGCGCATGCGCATATCTGTTTGTTCCAGCTGTTGAGCGCCGCGCCGCCGGCAGCTGCAGCTGCTTCGCATCACGTGACCAACCCACGTTACCAATGGCCGCACCACGTGATCAACCACGTGATCAACGGCGCCGCCACGGAGCTCAAGTGGTGCTACGCTGAACGGTCGAAGAGGTGGCGTAGTGTAGCTATCGCTTGAAAACTAAACATTTTGACAGATTTGCCTGTGTGGTTGGGTTTGAAGACTTATAATGAACTGCACATCTCCAACCTAAAATTTCTAACTTTAACCCTACGTTTCGAAGCCGACTAGGCTCCTTCATCAGGGGGGCCTGAGGGCAGTAGCTGGCGTCTTTTAAGTGTGGAGGAAAGTGGGATTAAAGGAACGACCGCTGTGACGCGAAAGGCGCGGGGGAGGCGGTAAAGGCTGTTTGTCACGCTGGCGCACTGCAGGGGGGTGGTGAATGGCGACTTTTTTTCGTTGAGTTGGAGAGTGAAGTCCGTGGGCATATACTGGATACTGGGGGCAGGTTTCCTTTTGTGCGGTTGATATTGTTCGGGGTGGTTCGGGTATGCCAGGATTCCCGAACGAGCCTTTTGTGGTAATTTGTTTCGGTTCCGACGATGCGGGTTTCTTCGAAGTTGATTCTATGGGGTGAGTTCTCGGAATGTTCGGCTACTGGACTGCGCTCTTTTGCGAATTTGCGGACGTCGTTTTTATGTTGCCGAATACTTCTTTGAAATCTTTGGTTTCACCGATGCAGCTTGCGTCGCAGTCGGCGCATTGAAGTTTGTAGAGAATGCCTTGGGCTCTTTGTCCAGGCGGCCGGTCTTTGGGAATAGGTAGGTAAAGCGCAACAGTGTTTGTGGGCTTGTGCGCAACCTGGAGACCCGATTTTTTGAGGATTCGGACGATGGTTTCGCTGACACCTCCGACATAAGGTAAAGTGACGTATTTTGGTGGTGGCGTTGGTCTTTGTGCGTTGATTTCTCGACAATTGTCGTGTATTTGACATCGAATAGTTTTTTGAATGAAGGCTTTTGGGTAGCCCTTCATGATGAGTTCTTTGAATATCATGCGTTCTTTTTTCTGTCAAGTTCTTTGCTGCAGCGTGTCTCAACTCTTCTGAACAGCGTCTTCACCACTGATGCTTTATTGACTGTCGGGTGGTTCGAAGAGAAGTGGAGATACCGGCGTGAGTGAGTTAGTTTGCGGTATATGGATAATTGAAGGATATTGTGGTTTCGGGACACGAGGACGTCCAAAAACGGCAGGGAGTTTTTTTGTTCCACGTCTAGCGTAAACTGAATGTCAGGTTCTACGGCGTTTAAATGACGAAGGAAATTTTGAGTCTCAGATCTTTTGATGACGGCGAAGCAGTCGTCGACATACTTGAGGAAAATCTTTGGTTTCGGGTATAATGAGTTGAGGGCTCGTTATTCGATGTGTTCCATGGTTATATTGGCCATGACGACAGAGATCGATGCTCCCATTGGTGCTCCTTTCACTTGACGGTAAAATTCCCCGTCTGACGAGAAGTATGTGCTCGATAGGCACAACTCCAGGAGGCGGCACACATCATTTGCACTTAAGGGGGTTCGTGCGCTGATTGTGTCGTCGCGTTGTAGGGCGTCTCGGGTAGTGGTCACTGCAAGCTTCACGGGGATGTTTGTGAAAAGGGACACCACGTCGAAGGAGACAAGGCATTCGTCGGCCTCAAGGATGGCTTGGGACACCAATTAGATGACGTGACTGGAATGACGGATATGGGTCGCTGCTTTTTCTGCGGTTGGGGATATGAGTTTGTGGAGGTATTCTGACAACGGGTCAAGAGGAGAACACCGGAAATATACAATCGGGCGCATAGGAATCCGCGGTTTGTAAAATTTGGACCGGCCGTGGAATGCTGGAGCCGATTCATTGGTGCTCAATAACTGAAGGTAGAGGTTGCGGAAGGTGGGGTGTTTTTGGAATACTTCTTTAAATGTTTTGTTTAGCCTTGCTTGGGTAGTGGTTGTGGGTTCCTTCTTTAATTTTTCATATTCTTGACTGCTGAGTAAGGTGGATATTTTCTCTTCGTAGTCCCGTCTGTCCAGAACGACTGTTGTGTTACCCTTCTCCGCTGGGAGGATCACTATGTTGGCGTTTGTCTTGAGGTCTTGCAAGGCTTGACTTTCATCCAGTGTTAGGTTTGATTCTTTCCGGTGTGCTTGCACTGAATTAAGTACACCTATTGTTTTGAGCCTGATCTCTTCTCGTACACAGGTTCCAGTTGCCGGATACCGACTTCAAGCGGAGATACGATTGCTGGAAGGGGACGTCCGTTCACCTGGATGTTGAATTTGTGTCCCTTGGCTAGGGTTGACGTTTCGGCGGTTGTGATCTTGCTGGAGGAGAAGTTGGCGACCAGGTCAGAATGCCCCGGTGGGGACTGTTCGTGCCGGCGTTAAAGTTTCGATATCTTCTCTGTCTGCTTGGTGCGGTGTTTGTCGGCTTCTGATGATGCGGTTTCTTTGCCAAATGCCTCGATAAACGTCACTATGTTGGGCATCTTGTGCTCGAGTTGTCGGCGGGCGAAGAAGGCGACGATTTCTTTCTTCCTAATCACGCTACGGCACTCATGTATCCGTGTCGTCACTAGGTGCCGTTCTGTCTTGTTGATGATGCTTCATCCCTCCTGTGTGGGGACCAGGCGTCGTTGTCGCAGGCTCTGGGGTACTACCTTGGTATCCTTGCATTTCTTGCCGAATTCTAGGTGTGTCTTGAACACCGAGATGCCCAGCATGGTCTTGATGTACTTCTTGGCAAGCTGCATAGCCTCTAGCCCGAAGTCTGCACGGAGAGATTAAAAACTAAACGTTTGGACAGATTTGCCTGTCTGGTTGGGTTTGAGGACGTAATAAACTGCACATCTCAACCAAAAATTTTAAATTTAACCCAACGTTTCGAAGCCGACTCGGCTCTTTCACCAGGGGTGACCTAGGGCAGTAGTTAGCTTCTCTTAGGTATGGAGGGGAGTGGGGGGGGTCAAAGGAATGACCGCTGTAACGCGAAATGCGCGGGGGAGGGGGTTTCGGCTGTTAGTCACACTCGCGCACTGCAGGGAGGTGGTGAATGGCGACTTTTTTCCACTGAGTTGAAGACAGAAGTCCCTGGGCATATACTGGGGCAAGATTACTTTTGTGCGCTTGATATTGTCCGGGGGGGTTTGGATATGGATATGCTATCGCTACAAAACACGCACCCAGACGTTAGATGCATCTGTTCCTTTAAAGAACCGCAGGTGGTCGAAATTTCCAGAGCCCTTCACTACGGCGCTCCTCATAAGCCTGAGTCGCTTTGAGACATAACCTCCATAAGCCATAACCTTTGAGCAAATAACTGTCTTCATTTAATTAAATAACTTGCCATACCTTCTCTGCCGACATACACATGGAGGAGGTGAGTGACTGTTGGAGGCGTCATAATGAAAACCTATGCGGTCAAGTAGAGTCGCATGGGCTGCATTTTAGCGCTAATTCGTAGGTCATCTGTGTGTATACATGACAGATTTTTTTCCTCTGAATAGATAGAATAAACTTTAATGTACAGCGATTAATGTGATCTGCCCACCCCTTGACACGCAGGTCAGGGGTGAATGCCGCCACCTCAGATGCAGGCTGGGAGGCCTTGTGTCCCAGCAACCTTTTCAGCCAGTTGGGTGAGCAGGGGCTCCTGCTCGGACCCTGAGCTCTTCCAGGCCTCTTTACTGACTATATTGTGCGGCCCCCCGGGATAGTACGGGCATACCCGCATTATGTGGTCGAGGGCCCCTCTCACGCCACAAAGATTACATTTATCGCTGCTGGCCTCGGGGAACATGTGGTTCGCCATAACCGGGTGCGAATACGTACAAGTTTGTAGTCGCCTCCACGCGACTACTTCTCGGTTGTCTAATTTCGGGTCTTACGGAGGTACCAGTCTACGCTCCAATCTATAATGCTGCGTGATCTCCCCATCTTTTAGCATGCGCTCTCAGCTCCGTCGGTCAAGGTGGGGACCTGTAGCGGCTCGGCGATAGAGATCTCGAGCAAGCTCGTGGGCCGCCTC